>NC_068937.1:2266939-2376939 GCF_016801865.2 Culex pipiens pallens
TTGAAGCTGGATCTCACTTAAATGTATGTAAACGATGTCCGGATCCATCATCCGACCCATCGTTGGTTAGGTAATTGAGAGATTTTTCCAACGAGTCCACATCATTGAAGATCTGGCAACCCTGTCTCGAGTTATGACCACTTAAGTGATATTTATGTACTTTTTTGAAGCCGGATCTCACTTAAATGCATGTAAACGATGTCCGGATCCATCATCCGACCCATCGTTGGTTAGGTAATCGAGAGACCTTTCCAACGAGTCCTCATCATTAAAGATCTGGCAACCCTGTTTCGAGTTATGACCACTTATATGATATTTATGTAATTTTTTGAAGCCGGATCTCACTTAAATGCATGTATACGATGTCCGGATCCATCATCCGACTCATCGTTGGTTAGGTAATCGAAAGACCTTTCCAACGAGTCCACATCATTGAATATCTGGCAACCCTGTCTCGAGTTATGACCACTTAAATGATAATTATGTAGTTTTTTGAAGCCGGATCTCACTTAAATGCATGTAAACGATGTCCGGATCCATCATCCGACCCATCGTTAATTAGGTAATCGAGAGACCTTTCCAACGAGTCCACATCATTGAAGATCTGGCAACCCTGTCTCGAGTTATGACCACTTAAATGATAATTATGTAGTTTTTTGAAGCCGGATCTCACTTTAATGCATGTAAACGATGTCCGGATCCATCATCCGACCCATCGTTGGACCTTCCCAACGAGCTCACAACATTGATGATCTGGCAACCCTGTCTCGTGTTATGACCACTTAAGTTATATCTGTGCATTTATTTTTCTGGATCTAAAAAAATAGCTGAAATATGTGTCCAATCCACTCATATTACCCATTGTTGGTAAAAAGTGAGGAAGGCATCAACCACACAGGTGGATTAAGTTAGTTTTTTTCTAGATTCCATCGATCAAATATTTAAAAACATATTCTAGTCGTTTAGTCGTGCTAAAAGCCAATTGAATCTTTTTTCTGAGTTTTGGGTCGAGTAGTCCTAATTCAATTTAAGATGATTTGACCACTTCCTATTTACTCCTTTCCATTTCCAATCTTCTTCTAAATTTCTCTTAAAAATAGTGAATATGTTCAAATTCCTAAATTTACCCAAGTCGTCCTAATTGACGATTTTTAAAAGTCGTTTTAACAACAATCGCGCAAATTTAAAATTCTGAAAACTGTACAGGTTAAGTTTTTCTATGGTCGTCCTAATCGGAAATAAGGACGACTACCAAGACATTACTAAAGATTTGATTTTGGAGGTCGTCCTAACATTTTTATACAAATATAGAGCAAACTGAACTTATCCAATTCAAAACTTGAGAAAAAAAAAATATTATTATGTGCACTTATTTTATAAAATGAAAAACTGCGACTATTTTCAAAAAAGTCACCTAAAAATGGATTTAACTTGAAAACGGTGCATTTTATCAATATTTCACTAAAGTACTTTTTGATTGCAAATTTGATTTTACATCGAAAAATGAAGTTGAAAAATTTTTGCGGCCAATTTTTCGATTTAAAAAAAAAAACAGTATTGATTCAAAAATTTATAACTCTTTCAAAGATTTTTTGCACAACCTGGAAATTTCTGAAAAGTTGGCATTTGATGTCCTCTAAAACATATCAAAAAATAAAAAAAATAAAAAATAGTGTTTTTTTGCCAATCAAGTTCTAGTGACAAAAAGTTAAATAAAAAATCACCAAAAAATTTTTCACCATGCATCATTTTTTTTTTCAGTGTAGTCCATATCCATACCTTCAACTTGTCCGAAGACACCAAATCGATCAAAAAATTCCTTCAAAAGATACAGATTTTTGAATTTTCATACATCATTTTTGTATGGCCAGCTGCTAAATTTGTATGGAAAATTATATGGACAAACTAATGATGCAAAATGGCTTCTTTGGGCATACCGAAGGCATCAAAAAAGTTTTAGTAGGATTAAAAAATACAAAAAAAATCGAATTACCGAAATCTGAGAGAATTGCTCAATTGACTTGGCTAATGAATTGAAAAAATGTAAAAATAACGATGCAAAATTTTAACTTGAGTCGTCCTAATCGAAAAAAAGCTTTGATCAGTCGTCCTAATTCCATCTTTCATCTTATAGAAAGCGCTTTTAATTCTTTTTGCTTGAACAATTTTCACAAAATGCAATTTACAAGCTGAATTTTTATTCCAGTCGTCCTAATCCGAAATTTTCAAATAAGTCGTCCTAAAAGCATTATTCGGAAGGCTGATTGACATGATTATCATTATTCACAGTAAACTTTCCTATTAATTTGAAAAAAGTAAAAAGCTTGATAAAAAATGTAAAATTTGGTCGTCCTAATCGAAAAAAAACCTTGATCAGTCGTCCTAATTGCTGCTTATAGAAAGCGCTTTAAATTTTTTTTACTGAACAATTTTCATAAATTATAACTTAATAACTGAATATTTGATTTGATTATCGAAAAAAATGACCTTGATCAGTCGTCCTAATTGCATGTTCTGGAAACGCTATCTGTTTTTTTCTTAAGCATTTTTCACAAAATGTAACTAATAACCTGACTGTAAACTTTGATAATGATTTGAAAAAAAAGAAAAAAGCACGATTAAAAATGTAAATTTAAGCCGTCCTAATCGAATGAAAAAATTCTGAATTCCAATAGCATTTCATAAAAAACAAAATTAAGGTATTTAACTAATCGCACGGTGCTCAAAATACCGTTATTATGAAATAAAATATGCAATCCGAGATTTTGGTGTCTATCGATTCCTTACACCATAACGCACCTCTGAGCAAAAAATGAAAACATTCGCTGATGTAGTTTTCGAGATACAGCCCTTTTAAGATGTTACATCCGATTTTCAATAAGAAAACCAAAACAATCTATACAATTTCGGCAGTTCAAAGAATATGCATTTAAAGATAATGATGAATTTCGCTTCATATGACTGTCAAGCATCTCTGGGCAAAGTTTCAGAAGGTTTGCTGATGTAGTTCTCGAGATACAGCCATTTTAAAATGTTATTTCCGACTTTTTCTAAGAAAATAAATTTAATCGGCGTTATAAGTCGGAAATAGCAAATTAATTCGGCTGTTCCTCAAAAACAACCTCAAAAAAGCAAACCTTCTGACGACGCTGTCATTCAGGGGGTAGAGCGTCGCGACGGTTTGATGTTTTGGCCGTTAATATATTTAAGAAATAAGAAGGAGGAGAAAAAAAAACCGGGCAAAGATGTTCGCTCGCGATGATTAATAGCTTGTTCATTTAAGCCAGTGTGAGTGCGTCGCGCGTTGAAGTTTGCACCTTGGTACGGCTCCGTGAAAGTGTCCTTAGAATCGCCGAATTACCGCTCCGCCGCGACCGTGAGTGTTATCAATTAACGCCGGAGTGCGTCGCGGACCGGCATAGTGCGTTATAATTGACCCGCAAAAATCGACGGCCGGGCAACAAAAGTGAAATTATTTTTGCCATCCATCGTCGTCGTCGCGGGATAAACAGGCAGAACAAAGCAAGAAGTGTGGTGTAGCAACAAGGCCTGTGGCAGTGCTGTTGTGTCGAGTGCGTATACACACACTATACGAAACCGCGCGCGGTGTGCTGAGAGTGCGGTTTTAGAAAAAAAGGAAACGAGAAAAGTTTTTAACTTTTTTTTGCTAAAATAAAATAAAAGTTATTTTATTGTGCTGTTGTGAAAAATTCTGTGCTGTAAAGTGAAGCGCATACACGCACGAACGCAGGACGTCCTCTTCCGGATATGAAGACCGTTAGGCTTCGAGATAAAAGCCCCGTTACGGTAGCGTGAGAAAACCGGGGCTAGGTCTCGGTAGCCCTTAGGTGGTTCTCCACCCCGAGACTAGGTAGCGCAGCCCTGATAAGGCTGCCTACCGAAAAAGAGGATCGCGAATGGCAAGAAGGTTAGAAATCCGGAACAAACGGCAGAAGCCCATAGAAAAGCAGACCACCGATTGGCGACTCGGCTCCTGGAACTGCAGGTCTTTGAATTTTTTGGGTTTCGAATTCGCCTTAGCGAATGAGTTGCAACCTCGCAACTTCGATGTTGTGGCACTGCAGGAGGTGTGCTTGGAGGAGGAGCAGGTGCTAAACTGGCCAGGTCAGCAGACCAATTCCAGATTTTTTCTGAGCGGCGGCACGGACAAGAAGCTGGGTTCCGGCTTTATCGTGCGGGGCAAGATGCAGGATCGCGTGTTCGGCTTCACGGCGTTCAGCGAGCGGATGTGTAAGTTGAGGATAAGAGGCCGTTTCTTCAACTACAGCATCATCAACGTGCACTGCCCCCACGAAGAAAAGACCGATGATGAGAAGGAAGCATTCTACGCGACGCTGGAGGATGTGTACGACGGCTGTCCGCGGCAGGATGTTAAAATCATCATTGGGGATTTGAACGCTCGGTTCGGAAGGGAGGAAATGTTTCGACCGACAATAGGTTCAGAAAGCCTACACGCGGTCACGAACGACAACGGCCAACGCTGCATCGACTTTGCAGCCTCCCGTGGAATGGTGGTCAGGAGCACCTATTTTCCTCGCAAGGACATCCACAAAGCCACCTGGACATCACCTGACCAACGGACGAAAACGCAAATCGACCACGTCCTGATCGACGGCCGATTCTTCTCGGACGTAACGCACGTGCGCACCTTTCGCGGTGCGAATATTGACTCGGACCACTACCTAGTTGGAGTTGACATGCGCTCAAAGCTGTCGACGGTGTTCAACCAACGCCGAAGTCGGCGGGCCCCTCCGTTCAACACCGCGTGTCTCCAGAACGGGGAAGTGGCCCACAGTTACGCGCAGCAGCTGGAAGCGAATCTGCCAGGTGAGGAGGATCTTGGCGCAGCCTCGCTCGAAGATGGTTGGAGCCGTATTCGCTCAGCCATCGGCAGTGCAGCGGAAGCCACACTGGGTAGTGCGATCCGAGTCAGTTGGAATGATTGGTACGACGACGAGTGCCAACAGATTACCGCCGAGAAGAAAGCAGCTTACGACAAGAAGCTGCACAAGGCGACGAGAGGGAACGTGGAACGATACAGGCAGGCTCGGAATAGGCAGGTCGCGGTCTTCAAGCTCAAGAAGCGCCAGCAGGAAGACCGGGACTGCGCAGAAATGGAGCAGCTATTCCGAGCTAACGAGTTGCGAAAGTTCTACGAGAAGGTGAACCGGTCCCGCAAAGGCTTCGTGCCGCGAGCCGATGTGTGCAGGGACAACGAAGGAAACCTGATCGTGAACAAAAGCGAGGTGTTGGACAGGTGGAAGCAGTACTTCAACGAGCACCTCAACGGCGATGAAGCGAACGGAGACGGCGATGGAGTCAACCTTGGAGCGCCCGCAGCTGATGAACAGTTCCCGGCGCCTGATCTAGAGACGGTGAAGAGGGAGATCAGGAAGCTGAAGAACAACAGAGCTGCCGGCAAGGATCGGTTACCCGGTGAGCTCTTCAAATATGGAGGAGAGAAACTGGCGAGGGCGCTTCACTGCGTGATCTCCAAGATCTGGGAGGAGGAGAAGTTACCGAAGGAATGGATGGACGGTGTCGTGTGCCCGATCTACAAAAAGGGCGATAAGCTGGACTGCGGCAACTACCGCGGTATCACGCTTATTAACGCGGCCTACAAAATCCTCTCCCAGATCCTCTGCCGTCAGCTGTCACCCCATGCAAGGAGGTTCGTGGGGCCCTACCAAGCGGGCTTCACTGGCGCGCGCGCCACCACGGACCAAATATTTTGTCTCCGACAGATCCTCGAGAAATGTCGTGAGTACAACGTGCCCACACATCACATCTTCATCGACTTCAAGGCAGCCTATGATACAGTCGACCGCGAGCAGCTATGGCAGATTATGCACGAGAACGGATTCCCGGATAAACTGACTCGGCTGATCAAGGCTACCTTGGATGGTGTGATGTGTCACGTGCGTGTTTCGGGGGATTTAGCGGAACCCTTTGGATCACGCCGAGGGCTGCGGCAAGGTGATGGCTTATCCTGTGCGCTGTTCAACATCGTCCTTGAGGGCATCATTCGAAGAGCGGGCATTGACACGAGTGGCACGATCATGAACAGGTCCTACCAGTTGCTTGCTTTTGCCGATGACATCGACATTGTGGCAAGAAACCTGGAGACGGTGAAGGACGTCTACACCCGACTGAAGGTACAAGCAAGGCGTGTAGGACTTGGCATGAATACGACGAAGACGAAGTACATGAGAGGAAGGGGTTCGAAGGATATCGGCCCCCCAAGCCTCACCCCTCTAACTGTGGATGATGATGAGTTGGAGGAGGTGAGCGAGTTCGTGTACTTGGGATCGCTGGTAACCGCCGACAACGACACCAGCAAAGAGATCCGGACTCGTATTTTTGCTGGGAATCGTGCGTACTTCGGATTACGGAAGACCCTCACTTCGGATCGGGTGCAACGCCGCACGAAGCTGACGATGTACAAAACACTGATTAGACCGGTAGTCCTCTATGGCCACGAGACCTGGACGATGCGGCAGGAGGACGAACGTGCCCTTGGAGTTTTCGAACGGAAGGTGCTACGAACGATCTACGGTGGAGTGCAGGTGTCTGACGGAGTGTGGCGAAGACGCATGAACCACGAACTGCACGCGTTTCTTGAAGAACCGACCATCGCCACCCAGGCGAAGATCGGGAGGCTCAGGTGGGCCGGCCATGTCGCCCGAATGGACGAGAGCCAGCCTGTCAGACTGCTTTTTGACCGCGCCGAACCAGCTGGCGGTACAGGCAGGAGAGCAGGGAAACCGCGCGCACGGTGGGGAGATCAAGTGAATGGTGATATCCGGAAGATTTGTAACCTGGGAAATTGGAGAGTAGCAGCCCAAGACCGAGAAAGATGGAAGCGCCTTCTTGCTACAGCACGCGTACCTGGTGCGCTATGCTGATTGGTATGGTATGTATGTCATTTAAGCCCCGCGACCACATTGAAATTTTATCACCACCAAATTGAAGAGTTGAGACGGGTGGAAAGAAGAGGACACTTTTCGTGAGGGGGGACCGTGCTGAAAAGGCGTAACGTAATTAAATTAAATATAATTTGGTAGCGTAATTTCCGAATTTTCCCTTTTTTTTCAAAGAGAAATCGTCTTCAAGTTTAAATTGGTTGCAAAAAAAAGTCGTAAAAATGTTATTTTCGCACAGCGCCACAATTTTGGTGGACGCGATTGGCATGAAAATCGAGTTGCGAAAAGAAGCGAAAGGCGTCCTCTCTCTTCTCTGGTTGTAAAAACCGGATTTAATTGATTATGCCAAGATCGTGTCCGTCGTCGATTCTTCGGGACTTGCAGTGAATCCGAAATTGAAGTATTTGCAGGAAAAAAAATTGCAGAAGAAAAAAAAAAGATTGTGATTTTTTGTGAGTGTGATTTTGAGTTTGATATTGTGTGATTCCTTATTTTCCTTTGTGAGTGTGATTCTGTGAGTGTGAGTTTTTGTGAGTTTGATTTTATGAGAGTATGATTTTGTGTGATTCATAATTTCCGTTTTTGAGGTTGATTCTGTGAGTGTGAGTTTTTGTGAGTTTGATTTCGTGAGAGTATGATATTGTGTGGTTTCATATTTTCGTTTGTGAGTTTCATTTTTTTAGTGTGTGTTTTTGTGAGTTTGTTTCTGTGAGTGTGAGTTTTTGTTAGTGTGATTTTCTGAAAGTATGATATTGTGTGATTCCTTATTTTCGTATGTGAGTTTGATTCTGTGAGTGTGAGTTTTTGTGAGTGTGATTTTCTGAAAGTATGATATTGTGTGATTACTCATTTTCGTTTGTGAGTTTGATTCTGCGAGTGTGAGTTTTTGTGAGTTTGATTTTATGAGAGTATGATATTGTGTGATTACTCATTTTCGTTTGTGAGTTTGATTCTGTGAGTGTGAGTTTTTGTGAGTGTGATTTTCTGAGAGAATGATATTGTGTGGTTTCATATTTTCGTTTGTGAGTTTGATTCTGCGAGTGTGAGTTTTTGTGAGTTTGATTTTATGAGAGTATGATATTGTGTGATTACTCATTTTCGTTTGTGAGTTTGATTCTGTGAGTGTGAGTTTTCGTGAGTGTGATTTTCTGAGAGAATGATATTGTTTGGTTTCATATTTTCGTTTGTGAGTTTCATTTTTTTAGTGTGTGTTTTTGTGAGTTTGTTTCTGTGAGTGTGAGTTTTTGTTAGTGTGATTTTCTGAAAGTATGATATTGTGTGATTCCTTATTTTCATGTGTGAGTTTGATTCTGTTAGTGTGAGTTTTTGTTAGTGTGATTTTCTGAAAGTATGATATTGTGTGATTCCTTATTTTCGTGTGTGAGTTTGATTCTGCGAGTGTGAGTTTGTGTGAGTGTGATTTTCTGAGAGTATGATACTGTGTGATTCTTTATTTTCGTTTGGGAGTTTAATTTTGTGAGTGTGAGTTTTTGTGAGTGTGATTTTGTGTGAGTATAAGTTTTATAAACCGTCAAAGTGTGTGATAAAAATTGTGAAAATTTTGCAAACTTAATTTTTCTTTAGAGCAAGCATGTAATCATTTTTTAGTGTCTACCTTCAAACCACAAATCCACGCCGAACTCGTCCTTGAGCAAGCATTTCTATTCTAGGAGGTAAACTTCTTCGCCGCACACTCTGCTGAACTTGGCATTTCGGTTTCGGAATCAATTTAAATTTTTATGCAAATTCCAAACTGTCGGAATCAATTTGGACTCGTTTTGGGAGCTGGTAGACTACTTGTTTGCAGAGTTGAAATTTATTTGTGTGATGTAAAAAGCGGGTTGCGAGTTATTTAAAATAGAATTGATTTTAATTTTTGGGAGTATATTTCTCACAAATTGTGAGCAGACAAATTATCTCCCATCAATCATTGATTCTCACTATAACTAAGCATGGGAACACGTGGACGAATTTAAACGTCAGTCGTGCTCAATTTCAGCTTAGGCGACTGAGAAAAAGAGAGAGAGACAGCAGTATATTGAATTTAGCGCCAAATTTAATCTACCAAACTGGCGCGACACCGGCCTCTATTAATCAATCCTTTGGACGGCGGCACACGAAAACGAAAGGGTGATCGCCCAACTTAAACGACAAAACTAATTAAAATCAGAGTGTGACAGCCATTCTTCTCACTCACTCACTAAAATCCTTTCCCAAAAGAGACCTTTTGTTTTGACGCAAAACATTTCACAAATATCAAATCACAACAGGGCTTGGCAAAGCTTGTGAGCACACACACACATTCTCTAAGCTGTGTAGACAAACAGATTAGAACGGATGTGAAATTTGGCAGAGGCGTTTTAGGGGTGAATTCCTTAAAACATTAGTGGAAAAATAAAAATCATTGAGTGTGAGTTTTTGTGAGTGTAATTTTGAGTGAGTATGATTTTGTGTGATTCTTAGTTTGCGTTTGTGAGTTTAATTTTGTGAGTGTGGGGTTTTGTGAGTTTGATTTTGTGTGAGTATGAGTTGGTGTGATTCTAAATTTGAAATTGTGAGTTTGATTTTGTGAGTGTGGGGTTTTGTGAGTTTTATTTTGTGTGAGTATGATTTGATGTGATTCAAAATTTTCAATTGTGAGTTTGATTTTATGAGTGTGGGGTTTTGTGAGTTTTATTTTGTGTGAGTATGATTTGAAGTGATTCAAAATTTTCAATTGTGAGTTTAATTTTGTGAGTGTGGGGTTTTGTGAGTTTGATTTTGTGTGAGTATGATTTGATGTGATTCTAAATTTGCAATTGTGAGTTTAATTTTGTGAGTGTGGGGTTTTGTGAGTTTGATTTTGTGTGATTCTAAATTTGCAATTGTGAGTTTAATGCTGTGAGTGTGGGGTTTTGTGAGTTTGATTTTGTGTGATTCTAAATTTGAAATTGTGAGTTTAATTTTGTGAGTGTGGGGTTTTGTGAGTTTGATTTTGTGTGATTCTAAATTTGCAATTGTGAGTTTAATTCTGTGAGTGTGGGGTTTTGTGAGTTTTATTTTGTGTGAGTATGATTTGATGTGACTCAAAATTTTCAATTGTGAGTTTGATTTTATGATTTTATGAGGGTTTTGTGAGTTTTATTTTGTGTGAGTATGATTTGATGTGATTCAAAATTTTCAATTGCGAGTTTGATTTTGTGAGTGTGGGGTTTTGTGAGTTTTATTTTGTGTGAGTAAATTTTTGATTGTGAGTTTATTTTTTGAAGTGTGAGTTTTTGAGAGTGCGATTTTGTTTAGATTGCACTAAAATTCTAGTAGTCTCACCCTCAAAACGCCCCTGCCCCCGCAGTACTAATCATCTCGGTGACCTAGTCTCGCGCTCCCCCTCTAGCACTGAGAGGGGCACCAGGTGGCAGCATAAATTCACCGAGATTAAACTGGCGTGTGTGACATTGCCGAAAAATGCAGTGTGTGTGTGACTGTGTGTCACTCTACATTTCACACATGCTCTAACCTGCGTCATTCAGCGAGTGCGTAAATGCAGCCCTTCACACGATAGTGGTGCCAACAGCGTGCGACTCTTCAATGAGATTTGGGATTCGGGGTGTGAATGCACTTTTTTTTTGCTCGAGCGCGTGAAGGTTTTTTTTCTCTAGCAAGTGAGTCAATTCCGCTACTGCCCCACTACGCTCTGTAGAGTGACGTCAATTGGATTTGAACTTTACCTCCTTTGGCTTTCGAGGGGTTACGATGCACCAAAAAATAGCTGAAAATGTAGCAAATGAAATAAAAAAACGCTAGTTTGACCAAACATACAAGAAACTATTTTTACAGCTTTCTTTTTTCCCTCGGTTGACTTTAGAGAGAGGGGCACTATTTCTCGACCTTTTCAACCGCTCCTTGTGGTGATGGTGCTAGGAGAAAGCTGCGGTCATTTCGGAAGCGATTGATGGTGGTGCTTTCGAAAAAGTAACTGAGCTTGAATGTTTGAGTCTGGTTAAACCGTAAAGAAGTTAGATTTTATATTTTAGATTATTTGCTGCCATACAATTTGACGTGTTTAAACATGACTAAATCATGTTTTTTTTCTCTTTTCAGGTAAGCATCTCCTTCAACCGTCCTGAACTAGGATTTTAAAATTGCGGAAGAGCAAGTATTCACAAAGTTTCAGCCAATTAAAATATCTCGCAAACTAAATTTAATTAAATTTTCAAAAATCGTCGGCGTGCCAACCGAGCAACGATGCTACGAAATGGACTTGATAAATTTAATCATGAAACAACTATCGTGGTTTCAGCTCATTTTCATGCTTTGTATGTGAGAAATTATTGTTTATCTATGCCGATACATCGTTGGAAATTAAATCCTTCCTGAGTTTCGATAAAGTGGGGTCCCCCCCACCCACTTACACCTGTGTGTGTATGTGTTTTCATGTATACACATTCAATGAATAAATTAGTATCTCATGCATCGAAATGGAGACAGTTATAATGCATAAGTGAAATCGTGCGCGTGAACTGAAAATAAGTTGACACACAAACATGCTACACACACATGATCCTATCTCATAGGCAGGCTCGACCAGTTGGAGTGTGTATGTGTGTGTGTGTAATACACTGGAATATGCCGTAATAAATAAGCACCGACAGACACCAGGTGGACGTGATAAATATAGCGAACTGACCACCGGAACCCCCTCCTTTCCTCCCTCTCTCTCTTTCTAACTCGACCAGTTGGTCATTCCTAGAACCATCAGAGAGAGAAAGAGAGAGAGAGAGTAGGCAATTCAAAGGCCTGTCATTCCAGGAAGGAAGGAAGGAAGAGGTCACAGCCCGCCCCCTCCCTCCTTCACTTTTGGTGATGATGGGATGTGATGTGATTCCGGAATAGAAGAAGAAGAAGAGGGGGGGGGTCCTTCCCACATTGTCACGTACCGCCCGATTGGTTTGGGCCAGTTGGGGGTCTACTAATTCCGGGGCCCGCCAACTGTGACAAAGTGATACCGAGGGGAGCGACAGCATTCTCCGGAAGGTCAACTGAAATACAACGGTAGCTGACAGACAGAGCGTGACATGCGGGTGGGAGGGTGTGTGTGTGACAGTTCGTAACTTTAGTAAAGCCGATACTTGATTTTCAGGGGGGCAGTCAAAAATGACGTAGCGGAAATTGCATTTTATAAAATTTTATTTTTTTGTCAATTTTGACAATTTTGACAATTTTGACAATTTTTGTCAATTTTTGTCAATTTTTGTCAATTTTTGTCAATTTTTGTCATTTTTTGTCAATTTTTGTCAACTTTTGTCAATTTTTGTAAATCTTTGTAAATCTTTGTCAATTTTTGTCAATTTTTGTCAATTTTTGTCAATTTTTGTCAATTTTTGTCAATTTTTGTCAATTTTTGTCAATTTTTGTCAATTTTTGTAAATTTTTGTCAATTTTTGTCAATTTTTGTCAATTTTTGTCAATTTTTGTCACTTTTTGTCACTTTTTGTCACTTTTTGTCAATTTTTGTCAATTTTTGTCAATTTTTGTCAATTTTTGTCAATTTTTGTAAATTTTTGTCAATTTTTGTAAATTTTTGTAATTTTTTGTAATTTTTTGTAAATTTTTTGTCATTTTTTGTCTATTTTGACAATTTTGACAATTTTGACAATTTTGACAATTTTGACAATTTTGACAATTTTGACAATTTTGACAATTTTGACAATTTTGACAATTTTGACAATTTTGACAATTTTGACAATTTTGACAATTTTGACAATTTTGACAATTTTGTCAATTTTGTCAATTTTGACAATTTTGACAATTTTGACAATTTTGACAATTTTGACAATTTTGACAATTTTGACAATTTTGACAATTTTGACAATTTTGACAATTTTGACAATTTTGACAATTTTGACAATTTTGACAATTTTGACAATTTTGACAATTTTGACAATTTTGACAATTTTGACAATTTTGACAATTTTGACAATTTTGACAATTTTGACAATTTTGACAATTTTGACAATTTTGACAATTTTGACAATTTTGACAATTTTGACAATTTTGACAATTTTGACAATTTTGATAATTTTGACAATTTTGACAATTTTGACAATTTTGACAATTTTGACAATTTTGACAATTTTGACAATTTTGACAATTTTGACAATTTTGACAATTTTGACAATTTTGACAATTTTGACAATTTTGACAATTTTGACAATTTTGACAATTTTGACAATTTTGACAATTTTGACAATTTTGTCAATTTTGACAATTTTGACAATTTTGACAATTTTGACAATTTTGACAATTTTGACAATTTTGACAATTTTGACAATTTTGACAATTTTGACAATTTTGACAATTTTGACAATTTTGACAATTTTGACAATTTTGACAATTTTGACAATTTTGACAATTTTGACAATTTTGATAATTTTGACAATTTTGACAATTTTGTCAATTTTGACAATTTTGACAATTTTGACAATTTTGACAATTTTGACAATTTTGACAATTTTGACAATTTTGACAATTTTGTCAATTTTGACAATTTTGACAATTTTGACAATTTTGACAATTTTGACAATTTTGACAATTTTGACAATTTTGACAATTTTGACAATTTTGACAATTTTGACAATTTTGACAATTTTGACAATTTTGACAATTTTGACAATTTTGACAATTTTGACAATTTTGACAATTTTGACAATTTTGACAATTTTGACAATTTTGACAATTTTGACAATTTTGACAATTTTGACAATTTTGACAATTTTGACAATTTTGACAATTTTGACAATTTTGACAATTTTGACAATTTTGACAATTTTGACAATTTTGACAATTTTGACAATTTTGACAATTTTGACAATTTTGACAATTTTGACAATTTTGACAATTTTGACAATTTTGACAATTTTGACAATTTTGACAATTTTGACAATTTTGACAATTTTGACAATTTTGACAATTTTGACAATTTTGACAATTTTGACAATTTTGACAATTTTGACAATTTTGACAATTTTGACAATTTTGACAATTTTGACAATTTTGACAATTTTGACAATTTTGACAATTTTGACAATTTTTGTTGGACTTTAGAAGCGATGTCTGACGCACTTTTAAAACATTTGTAGTGTTTCAGTGCATCACTAACGCAACACGTTCCCAAAAAAATACGTAATTTTCAACCGTCCCACGCTCCCCATGTGTGCGGTACGACATGTTCCCGCGGTGAAGAGTGATGAGATGGCATTAAACTGCGCTGCTTAAGTTATTTCGGAATTTGATGAACTGACGCTGGGACCATATTTCAAGCTGATTCAACAGCGCGCAGCTGCCTCCAGAGTTGACCGTTTTGGACGATGGCGAGATGTTCAAGATCAATCACGGCCGTGGTGACGTCCTCGGAGGAGATTTGGGGGAAGATTACAAAGAGTGCTGACTGAAGCGGACAAAATTGCGCTCGGTTCGCTGCTAGCGGACAATCGGTTATAATTTTCTTTAATTTTTGTCTCGTAAAAAAATCCTTCCAACATTATTCAGAATTGATGACTCCGCATAAATCAACCGCCAAAAGAAGACTTTTTCTTTTTCGCTCGTTTGAAAAATTCAAGCTTCAAGCAAGACGGAAATCGTTCTAGTTCAATTCATCCCATTAACCAGGCGTCTCCATTCTTTGGCTTCTCTTTTTTCGGGGGGAAATCCTCGCTGCCATAATTCATTTACTGTTTGCAAAATCCTATCCTATCTTCATCGCGAAAGATCGAGCCAAAATCTCTCGAAATCACGCAGCATAAATAGAATAATGTCGAAGAGAGGGGGAAAACGAGCTTTGAATCGCTGCCAACGTGAATGAAAAGGATAATAAACTTCCACCACACAATGACGAGGACGATGAGGCCAACCTCCTCCCCCTCTTGGAACGCGATTTATTTGTACAAGAGCGCATCCTGACGGGGAAGACAAATGTGGGGGGAGGGTGGAAATGTTCTGTTTATTCTTCTCTCTGTTGCTGTTGCTTTGAGGAAGAAGAACGTAAACGCAACAAAGGAAACGCAATAGAAGCTTTACCGGTTGTGTATGGCCACTTTGAATCACCTCTCTTGTGGGTGGGTGGTTTTTACCCCTTTTGTGTGGACAATCAACAACCAGGGAATGGAGAGGTGGAGGGAGAGTGGGTTCTGATTTAAGTTCAACTAGTGACGAGGGGAAGCTTCCTTACAGTCCAGACTCGATTTATCAAAGTTTCGATTATCCGAAGGTTTCTTAGAAACTTCGAATAATCGAATGTTTGCCTTTGACAGCTTTACAATTTGACTCGTTTTAATATTTATATAAGCATATTTACTATCCAGATTTTTACCACACTGAAAAACATATTTTTTTTCAGTTATGAGCAATGTAATAAAGCTTATATCTGTAAGCCCATACATCCAATTGAAACGCTGTCAAAGGCAAACTTATGGAAAATTGGACGAGCTTTCCGGTAAAAATATTTACGAGACTGAAAAATCAAGTCTGTCATATAGAAACCGCCAAAAACCAGAAAAAAAACTATTTTTTCAACATTTTTATTATTAAAACCGCTGTATCTTCACAAGGATTGGACTTAGGACAATGGTCAATATAGAGACATTTATGTTAAATTGTGTGGGGAATCGATTCTCACCATCGGTTTTGAAAATTTTGACGTTTAGTCCACTTTTCAAAAAAACAGTTTTAGTAAATGATTTTTGTATTTTTTTTAGAAGAGACATACCATCCTGCATTTTTCGTGAGTCTTTCAGTTACTTTTTAGGCTTTTTCCTCAAAAATTTTGAACGAAAAAAAATCGTGACATCACTATTAAATTTAACTTTTAAACTTAAAAATTTAAAATTCTCATAAAATTGGCGTGTATTTTACTTTCAGTGTATTCTATTTCAGAATGCCCATCAAATTTCCTACAAGTTTGTCTTTGACCATTTTTTGATTCGATGCAATGCACAGTGGGAAAAAAGGGCTCAAACAATTACCGCAACATGATTTCGCGCAAACCATCGATTGCTATACACCAAAAGCTTCGTTTTTGCACCAGGAACAATAATCCGATGAAAAATCGCACTGCACGGACTGGTGGCCGGAGTACAGGCCACCGGAAGATCCGGATTTTTGAAAAAAAGTGTCAGATTTATTCAATTGTGAACTGATAAGCTTTCTTCTACCATGAATAGTCATGCAAAACAATCCTAGAATAATATTAAATACCATAGGACCCATCGGAACCGGTTCCACCGATCTCCGGTGGCCACATCCGGAACCGCATTAGGAAACAGTGTTAACCAGTCATGCGACGTATCAAACTTCTTGATTTTGGATGGGGACATGAGTTATACACTCCTCTTTTAAAAACATGAAGTTTGATATGTCGCAAGAGATACAGTAATTTTTAAACTACAAAATACAAAAATATTTAAATAACTTACGCCCTTCTCAAATGTCATTTTTGAGTACAATTGGCTCCATATGCACAAAAATGGCTTATATAAGCCTAGGATAACATGTCTAAAAAGTTTCATTGAAATCGGAGAGGGTCGTGTACAAAAGTACCAGAAAAATTCCCGATTTGAGCTGGAATTGCTCGGTCATATTTGAGCTCAACAACCCATAATAAGCAAGTTAAAAAAAGTTCCTGTTTCCAATATCCGAATCAAATATGTCGATGCCTCTAGATAGGAAACCCAGCAAGCTTAGTACAAGAGAGCACAGAGGCATCGATTTGATAATACGAATGAAATTTTATCTTAGATTTTTTTGGACTTCAGATAACCAAGTCTGGGAAGTAATTTTCTAAATTTATTGACATGGTGTCTAATCCTATTGAAGTCGCCTGATTTTGATTTTTTGCTATTATTTCTGATTTAAATTCAAAATAAAAGCAAGCAATTTCTCAATCTCAATTCTTTGCTAATATCTGTTTCAGCACCTTTTTTCCAATTTTCAATGTCAAAAAAATGAAAGTTGTGGAGAATTTGTGTGTGTACCTAAAATTAACCCTTGATTGTCTCATTCTTGGAAAGGCAGCATTTAATTGATCAAATGTTAAGTATTTCTGTTGCAAAAGAGATATTTTTTGAGTCATAATTTTGTTTTTATTAGTAAACTTTCCATATTTAAAAAAATATAAATGTAAAAAAAATCAGATTTCTCTGTAGAAAATGTAGAATATTGTCTTTTTTTGTACTCATTAAGGCTGGTACAAATATTTTTAAAAGTTTTTGTCACCCCCCCTCCCCCCCCTTCAAAATTGGCCCGAAAAATCAGGGGGCAAAAAAAATATTTTTACAATAAACTTCAAAATTTCAATGAAAATTCAAGTGCAACCAGCTGAATCAAATTCAAATACATTCTCCTGCATTTAAAATCATTTTTAGCATGTTTGGGCTTATTAAAAAATCTTAAGATTTTTTGAAAATTTTCGATGCAAAATCTTTTTTTCGATACAATTTTTGTTTTTATCAGATCTTAGATTTTTTGAAAACTAATGATTGCAAAACAACTGAACTAGTGTAAAATGCATTTTAAAACACTTTTTTCATTTAAATGTGAAGACTTTGGCTTGTTATTTAAATTTTTATATTTTTAATTTTTTTGCCCCACCCCCTTGACCTCGGCCAGGGCCGAGGGACAAAAACTTTTTTAAATATTTGCATCGGCCTAAAAAAAATTAAACTGGGAAACACTTAATCAATATTTTGTGGAAAAAAAGTTTTTAATATTTGTATTTTATTTTATTTTTCGTTTTCTATGGGGTAGCGACATAAAATTTAATAATATTTACAACGACCTAACCAACAAATGAAAAAAGAATTGTGCAAATTTGAAAATCATAATCAAAATTATTAAATTATTTGTTTTCATCCAAATCAGTGGGTTTTTATTAACCCTCTATAAACCCTTTAGACGGGCTTCGATTTAAAAAACCGCCAAAAATTCATTTTTCATCCACTTTTTGATCTTTAAAAAGCATTAGAAAGAAGAACTCTTTAAATTTTAGAAAATTTATGGGTTGAAAGTTTTACTTGTTTTATGTGACTTTACCAATGTTTTTTAAAATGTCATTTTTTTAGGGGTCAATTTGGCTGTGTTTGTTACTAACCTTTCCTATATTTTAAGTAATAAAAAAGAATTATGCAGTAATTTTAGTAAGTGTCCCAGACTTCGCCTCTTCGCTTTTTTACAATTTAAATGACAACAGCGCCATTTTGTAGCAGAAAATATGAAAAACAAGCAAAAAATTGAAAAAGTGACTGTAGAAACATGAAAAAACTAGAAAAGCAAAAGGTAATAAAAGGAGATGGTAGAATAAGCCAAATACTATCAGAAACAAACATAAACAAAACAAGGTAAATCCATTAAAATACTGAAAATGAAACAAGAAAAACATAAAACAAGAGAAGTAAAGTTTTTCGTTGAACAAAAGTTGCTCAAAATGACCTCCGGGAAAAATAAAAATTTTCGAAAAAAAATTTGGGCAGTAGAGGGTTAAATAATACATTGATAAAATTGCAACAGCTTTGCCCTCTAATGCCCAAATTATTTTTTTTTTCACCGTGTTCAGGAAGTCATTTTGAGCCACGTTAGTTCTACGAAACACTTTACTTCTATTGTTTTTTTGTTCTACCATCTCGTCGCCGTCGTGCTAACTTGTCGTACGTGCATTTTGGGCCAAATTGAGTTAAGAACGCCATTTTGTGCAGCTCACAATGCCTCACCTTTTGACCTTCACAGATCCCCAAAATTCGATTTCAATCCTGAGATATTCAACAAAAACCGAAAAAACTCCGTGCATTTTTGTCACTTTACATATGAAAGTAGTTTCAATCTTGTCGTGCTATCTTGTCACTCCATGAAAATTGATGTAAGTGCGACAAAAGGCCAAAGGGATTTCAGGTCAGGAAAGTCAGGATGCGTTTGTCGCACGTACAAGCTAGACTACCGTAAACATTTGTAATTATAACTCGGGACTCCAGCAACCAACTTCAACCAAACTTCGGGACAATGCACAGATTGGTCAGCCAAACAAAACGTGTTTGTTATTGTTTACATTGCGTGCTCTCGTTTTTGTATATTCAAGGTCAAACTTTAAAACGCGTTTTTCTCGGAACGTCAAAATGGCGGGTGCGACATGATAGCACGACGACGTCGATCTCCTTTTATTACCCTTTGCCTTTCCAGTCTTTTTCATGTTGCATCTTATTTATGCATGAAATATTAGAAAAGTTAGTTGGAAACACTGTAAAGGGTTACCTTTGAAAAATGACGTTTCAAAACATTGGCAAAGTCGCACAAAACAAGCCAAGCTTCCAAACTAGATATTTTCTTAAATTTTAAAAGTTCTTTTCCAGATTGAAAATTGGTTGAAAAATGGATTTTTGCAAATTTGAAGAGGGTTAAAAACGAAGTTGACTTTATAGCTGTCGGCCACCATTGCTAGTACCAACCACTAGTGTCTTCCTTTTTATCTACAAGGACTTCGCCGCCCTGGGCTCCTTAGTGTATGAAAGTATGGCACGGAGCGACGGCGCCAAATACCCATATTTACACAAAGAATTTTAGAGCGCCCGCCGCGGGATTCAAACTGGCAACCTCTGGATTGTGAGTCCAGTGCGCGGTCCGATTGATCCACACGGGTGGGAAGAGGGTTAAGCCGATCTTAAATCTTTAAAAATCGATGAATTTTAAAATTATAAGATTTTAAAAACAACGAAGATTTCAATAATTGTTTTTTTTTCTAAATTTGTCAAAAATGGTACGCATAAAAATTTTAACCGTTCTAGTCATCTCTAGGTTAAAATAATTGCACAAAAACAATCTTTTCCACGATTGAAACAATAACAACAACCATAAGGGAGACCAGGGAGTTTGCAGAAGTGGGGGGGGGGGGGAAAGCAGCGAACCCAGATCAATTGATTTTTTTCTTCTGCTGTTGTTGTTCTGTACTCCAATCTGGTTTCCGCATCGGTGGCTATTGATGTCAGCGCTTGTGAATAATCAGCCAGAGCAAACTTTGCGGGCTCATCATGGGGTGGGCTTGTAGGACATCCACACAAACAAAATGTGTGTGTGTGCTGCCACAAACAATTGTGGAAAGGGGTTCGAAATTGAAGGCTTTTCTCCAACTCGGCACAAATATGAAAATAGTGTGTGCTGTGTGGGGTGGAAGGGGGTAATGTTGAACACAGCCTGTCGTGCAATTAGCATTCCACAGGTTTTTTTTTGTGTGTCTGTGTGTTTGTGTGAAAGAGCTCTGGTTGGAATATCTATATATAAATGCCATAATATTGTCAGTCGTCAAAGTCGGAACGGACTGACAATAATAAAAAAAAGAGAAAAGAAGAATCACAAGTCGAAAGTTTTGAGCTTTTTGCATTTATGCTTTAGTTGAGCACGTTTCTGCACGTTGCCCAGTGCAATTTGAATTTTATATTAGTATGATGGCCTGCGGCGGAAAGTTGTTTTCCACTTTCCACACAAACTCCCTCCGGCTGCCTTCACCTTAAGTTCAGAAATTGACCTACTAACTTAAAGCCACGTCGTCGGGAGTGAGGCGAGTGCCAATGATGATATCGGCATCTGAACGAGCGTGACGGTAGATTGTGTGTGCGCACAGACTTTAAACGCAAACGACCTTTGGACACTAATAACCGAAAATGGGGTCGTTTTATTGGAAGGGCGAGAAGAAAACGTTCCTTCGATCTCATCATTGGCGGAGAATGGTCGAACGTGACCAGCGCAACGGGAGAAAGTTGCCAGCTTTTATGCAATGAAGTTTATAGTACGAGCTTTAAGAATTATTTAAATTAGTTTAACAAATATCATTCCACTTGATTTGTGGTTCCCGTCAGAACCCAAAGCCCAAATTACATCCACCCCTAAACTACCCACAAAAAGCCCGGAATTCAAGAGTGATCCCACTTCCATGCTGCCAATTTGCGATTCATTTCCAAATTAACCTTCAAACCATCCCGGGCTTCCGCTTAACATGGTCTCGCAGTACGAACTAGCAATTGCACCAGCCCCGCTCATTTCCCTTCAACCAGCAGTGATGCCATCCGGTTTCACCGGGCATCAACTCATTTAAAGTTTGCCCCGTTTTACATCCGTTCTGACTTCCGAAAAACTACCATCCCCACCCTTCTTTTTGCCTTCCCTCCCCTATAAAAAAGACCCTAAAAGTTGTGGACCCCTGCATTGCAACACTCTGACTTTCGACACCCCCCAGAAGTAAATACTACCCGACCTCGACGGTGGTGGTGTTTCTGCTGCGGTCATTTCCATCACCTTATTAGCCGGAGAGTGTTTTTTGGCCACCGGGCACTTTGGCCACGAGTGACCAAATGACACCGGCAATGAGGACTGACCACGTTGGGGCAAGCGTGCTTTTAAAAGTTGGGTGATTTTTCATTTGAATTCAAACAGTGAAATTACTAAATAGTTAAATTAATTATATTCATTAAACTAAAAAAAACATGGAGAATACCATCTAAACAAAATATGTTAAGCTTCGAATTACTTAAATAACTTTAATTTTTTACAAAGGATATAATTTCAAATTCAAATCTGTTTCAAGTATTGTGTACCAAAATATTTTTTTTATGGATTTTCCGTACCTTTGAGTTGCAAACTATGACGAACTGGCAACCCTGTCATAAAATATCATCACTTTACACTCTAAAAGCAAACCTCGCCTCTTGGCGGGCTTCAATCTTTAAATTCACCAAAAACACATTTTTGACCTATTTTCGATCTTCAAGAAGCATTGAAGAGTAGAACTCCTTTTTTCAACATATCTCGGTATTGATAATTTTACTTTTTTCATGTGACTTTGTCAACGTTTGAAAAAAGATGTGTTGCTGGGGTCAAGTAATAGTCCTTTCTTTTTGTTTCAAAAAAGGTATGCTGTAATTTTTGTTATGTCCTAGATTTTTTTTACACGCTTTGTTGCGACTAAAAATCTAATGGGATTATAAAAGTCGAAAAAGTGACTGGAAAATCCTGAAAAACAGCAAATAGGTAAATGATTATGTTTAAATCATGCAGAAATCTACAGACATGGCAGCACTGTCCCCAGATATTGGTATTTCAACCAGAATTTTGAATTTTTAAGGCTTGGTACTATAGAAGATAATGAGTGTGCTTTGATAATTTATTAGAAAATCACGTTCGGTGCCGGCATAATAAACTGTTAGAAATTGGAAAAATTGTTGGAATGATTTTGAACAATGAAGATTTGGCAACCCTGACATAAAATAAATTAACTTAAGGGGTTACATACATGTAAATCGACAAAATGTAATAGGTTGGTTTGAGCACACACGTAAAACTTTTTTCAAATCTGTTTGGGCATTAATAGTAGTTTATGCAACAAGTTGCAAAAAGAGGATTTTTTCAGCACGAGTCGTACATTTATCTAACGAGGTTCACCGAGTTGGATAAATACGACGAGTGCTGAAAAAATCAAGTTTTGCAACGAGTTCCATACAACATTTTTTGCAATTTCGAAAAACACCCATTGAGTGAAATTTTAAGTCGAATTTTCATGTATTTTGTCAATAAATCGTTTAAATCAAAAAAATGTTTCAGTGCTTTCAGTTCAGTGCTGAAAAGTAGAACTTTTCAGCATTTATTTTGAAAAGTGTTGCTATTCGATTATGTTATTTTTGGTACAGAAAAGTAGGCTATTTCGTCGGTCAAGAATGAGAGGAAAAGTAAGTAGTTTCACGACGGAATTGCAAAAAATATATATTATCAACTATTATCAAAATAAATTTGAAGATATTTGGTTGTATCATTGCCGAGATAGAGCAATTTTAAGTTAGCAGTTTCAAAAAACGGGTGTCACGATATCTCCACACCGCTTTGACCAAATCGGTTTTTAATTTTTGTAATTTTTTAAAAAGCAAAATTTCAAAATCGGACTTCGTCATGCACACGGGATACATCATGAGAGTCTTCACCTCAAATTTCAACCAATTTGGTCCATCCCATCTCGAGATATCGTGGCACCCGTAAATCAACTCGGTGTTCAGAGAAAAACGCCAACAAAGTTTGATAGCCCGCTTTATGCATGGCAAAATTTTGAGCTTCGTCTCTTACTCAGTTTAATCATGAAATATCTTCATGAAACTTTCAGGAGTGATTGAAAATCATCTTTGTGGATCTATTAAATTTTCTGAAATTTGATTTTTTTGATTTTCTA
Source organism: Culex pipiens pallens (assembly GCF_016801865.2). NCBI lineage: Eukaryota > Metazoa > Arthropoda > Insecta > Diptera > Culicidae > Culex > Culex pipiens. Next base: position 2,290,109 of record NC_068937.1, read on the forward strand.
CATGTATATAACCCCTTAACAAAGAAATCTATAAATATTAATAAATACCATGATATATAGTCATCCGTAAACTTATCAAAACAATCCTGATCTTCGAAGAACTGGCAACACTGTCCATAGAAAAAAATATAATTGAAACTAATACAATGATTTAAAAAAAAATATTTTAAATTTGTTTTCTGATTTTAAAATAACTTGTTGTCACTTAGAATTTATTTCCAAAAAGTAATTTTTGTTGTTTTTTTTTAATTTATCTTTTAAGCATTAACATAAAATGCAATTTTTTGAGAAAATTTCGAAATGAACAAAAAGTAATATTGAATATTTGGCCAATTTGGTATGCAAGTCTTGATTCTTAATTTTTTTTTAAAAAAGACTAGAAAATTTCACTCATCATAAATTCCAAAATCAGACCATTAGTTTCCGAGATATCGATGATCAAAAAACGAAGGCTTATTATTAAGTATCAACAAGTTTAAAAAAAGCAAATAAAAGAAAAATATAAAATAGACACTTTTTTCAAAATTTTAAAATATTTTTTCAAAACAGTTACCTTAAAATGGCTAAATTGAAATCTGTGATCTGTATCAAAATTTTACTAAAATACTTTTTGCTTTAAAATTTGATTTTACATTAAAAAATTACGTCGAAAAATTTGTTTGACCTTTTTTTTAGTTTGAAATTTTCAAGGCATTCACTAAGAATATATTTTTTGAAAATGTAGTAAGGCCGTTGCAAATATTTTTTGAAGTTTATGTCCTTCGGCTCTGACCAAAGTCGAGGGGGGGGGGGGGGATTTAAAAAAAAATTAAATTACAAGCCTAGGTTTCAACATTTGGATGAAAAAAGTGTTGTGAGTTGCTTTCCAATCATTAGTTTTGAAAATATCGAGGCATTGACGGAATGTCTTTTTCGCAAAATTGGTACATTGGTATTTCATGAAAATTTAAAATGTTTTCAAAGGAGTTCAAATATGCAAAATATGATTGTAAACGCGGAAAAATGCATTTTAACTGGTTTCCAATTGATTAAACTTTAATTTTCATTAAAATTAAAATTTTAAAATTTTGAAGTTTTTCGAAAAAAATATTTGTTTGCTACCTGGTTATTCAGGCCAACTTTGAAGGGGGGGGGGGGGGGGGTGACATAAACTTTGAAAAATATTTGCAACGGCATAAGTTTCTAAGTACAAGGACTCAAAATTGTTCACAAAATACCGTATTTTTTCGCAAGTTCTAAAATTTTCCAAATTTGCAATATGGGTATCAAATGAAGCGAAACTTTGTATACTTTTCACTAAATTAGAGTTTTTTTTTTTTTAATACAAAAGAATCAAAAAATACCGTAGTTTTTGGAAAACACTCAAAATTTCAAAACATGCTATATGGGTATCAAACGAAGCAAAATTTTGTATGATTTTCAACTTCATAATAGTTTTTTTTGTTAAAAACTAATATTGTCCCAAAATTAAGTATTTTTTTGGAAAATACTAAAATTTTCACAAAATACCGTATTTTTTTCATAAATACTCAAATTTTTAATTTATCAATATTTGAAAATATTTGCAAATTTTCAATATTTCAATATTTGAAAATATTGAAAATTTGAGTGTGTTCGAAAAAATACGGTATCTTGTGAAAATTTTAGTTTTTAACAAAAAAAAACTCTAATGAAGTGAAATGCATACTAAACTTCGCTTTGTTTGGTACCCATAACGCAAATTATGAAAGATTTGAGTATTTTCGAAAAAATACGGTATTTTGTAAAAATTTAAGCATTTAAAAAAACTCTAATGCAGTGAAAAAACATACAAAATTTCGCTTCGTTTGATACTCATATAGCAATTTTTGAAAATTTGAGTATTTTCGAAAAATATGGTATTTTGTGAAATTTTTTGTATTTTACCAAAAAACTCTACTGCAGAGAAACAGCTTACAATATTTCGCTTCGTATGACACCCACATTGCAATTTTTTAAAATTTGAGTGCTTTCGAAAAAATACGGTATTGAAGTGAACAGTTTTGAGTACAACTTACTACATTTTCAAAAAATATATTCTAACTTTAAGCATTCAATATTTAACACGATTTGGTTGAATTAAATAGATTTTAGAAAGATTTTGAAACTGAGTTATCGTAAGATTTTCGCCGATAGAATTATCGAAATATCGATAACGATAACGATAGATTTGTATTTTACCACTTTTCTAGTGTAATTTCACTTTTCAGTCTAAATTGAGGTAAAATAATAGCAATAATATTTAACAATTTTACAACTTTTTTATTGTGAAAAGAATTATAGGCGATAACAAGGGCTAAGAATTTCATGAAAAAAATGTTAATGCAGCAAAATTATCTACAGGAAAATTACGGCAAAATAGCCACAACACATAAAATATTCGCCGCAAAAATATTTTAAGAGTTCAATAATTTTCATGGTTATTTTGTTTAATGTAATAAATATTTTTAAAAGAAGCACTTGGTCAATAGAAATGAATTTGCTCTTTCATTATTGAATGATCGTGGATTATTTGAATACGATTGCAATGGATGAATAAAGTTAGAAATGTTATAATTTAAAGGCAGCTCAAAATTTCGTCATCTACATGAGCTGATTTCAAGCATGCATTTTCAGTCCTTTCAATCAATGTCCACTTAAACAAAGTGCGCACATTCCTCAAAAATTGATGAGAATTCAATCAGCAATTCCTGCAGCAAGTAATCCCCATCCATTCCGGGGAAAGTTTTCTATAATTAATTACACTTAATGCAATCACAGGTCGTAGAAAATCCTTCCCACATTATTGCTCACACACACACCGAGCCGCCATCTGGTGACACAACTAGAAACTGGACTAATCCGGCTTTGAGCCCTGTTTACGAGTGCATTCCACCCCGGTATATCCTTCATCATCATCGCCGTCGTCGTCACCGTTGGTGGGTTCTATTGCGAAAACGGGAAATGAGAAATAACAGAGTGTAATTGTGTGTGTATTTGTGTGATTTTGTGAGTTTGTGTGTGTGTTTTGCGGTAAAACAATTAATTTATCAAAACCCACTCACAAAACACACACACAGAATTACACTCCCACGTGGTGATAGTTGTTACTTTCCACCCCTTCTTCCTAATCCGGAGGGCACACGATTTTCCCTCCGTGTCCAACCACACGCGCTTAATCCACTGTGAAAACCACGGCGTGTAACTGTATTAGTGGGTGGTGGTGTGTGTGTGTGTGCGAGGGTGGAAATTTGCGTGGTTCATGTTTGCTGCAGTTGACATGATTATGACATTGTTTTGACAGGGGAGTTTTGTGCGTTTGTGTGAGTGTGATTTGAAGCTTTCCGAGGGGATTAAGAGGTAAATACACAAGCTTTGCGCTGAGTGGTGAATTTCAGTTGTAAATACTGGATTAAACCTAGATATTGATTGCTAAGCGTTGACGTACAGATTTAAAAAAGGATATAAGTATTCGAAATGATCAGCTGCTTCATCTAAACGAACGACGAATAGTATTTTTTAAATATTTTTTTTATTTTTTTACTGATAATGTCCAATTTAAGTTAGTTTGAAAATTACTTTGGTCGTTTTCAAAACGGCGCAAGCCAAATAGCAATTTTATCTTTTTTATATTTTTGTATTTGAGCAATTCTCTACGAAATCGTCCGATTTCGACCATTTTTATTTTTTGTATTTTTTGATTTGGCTCAAACTTTGTGGGGGCCTTCCCTATGACCAAGGAAGCCATTTTGTGTCATAAGTTCACCCATACAAGTCTCCATACAATTTTGACAGCTGTCCATACAAAAATGGTACCTACGTAAATATTTAAACAGCTGTAACTTTTGAGTAAATTTTCTGATTAATTTGGTGTCTTCGGCAAAGTTGTAGGTATTTTTGAGGGCTATTGAGAAAAAATAGGTACACGGAAAAAAATTGCTGATTTTTTTATAATTTTTTTTCACTAATACTCAATTTCCCAAAATACGTATTTCTTGGTTTTCGAGATTTTTTATGTGTTTTAGGGGACAAAAACAAAATATTTGCAGTTTTACGATTTAAAAAAAAAAGTGACCATGAGTGACCATTTCCAAAAATATTTTTTTTCAAAAGTTCAGAAAATTTGCTTTAAAATTGTCTAAGAGACATTGAAGATTGGACCTCTGGTTGCTGAGATACAGCGGCCAAACAATCGCTATTACGCCCTTTTGAAATGTTAGTCTTGGTTCAAAAAATTTCAAATTATTGTTTTCGAAAAGATCGGGAAATTTCACAATTGTTTCATATTTTAACATTGAAAATCGGACCATTAATTGCTGAGATATCGACATTAGAAAATGGTGGGTTGTTTGGGTGAGACTAAGGGAGCGTTCTTTTATTACGTAACGCAGTAGGGGGGGGGGAAGGGGGTTGGAGGCCGTGTTACGCTCCATACAATTTTTTTAAAATTTGTTTGGAAATTTTGTTACGTGGGGGAGAGGGGGTCTAAAAATCCGTTATTTTGCGTTACGTAATAAAAGAACGCTCCCTAAGAAAACTTAAATTTTCCTGTTTCTTTTTCTTTAAGCCGCTGTATCTCAGCAACCAGAGGTCCAATCTTCAATGTCTTTCAGACAATTTCATAGCAAATTTTCTGAACTTTAAAAAAAATATATATATTTAGAAATTTTTAGAAAACTCATGGTCACTATTTTTAAAAATCGAAAAACTGCAAATATTTCGTTAAAATCAAACTTTCGGTGGCTATATCTTGAAAACGGAGCCCTTTATCAAAAAATCTGTAAAGTACTTCTCGATTGGAAATTTAATTTTACATAAATAATTGAGGTAAATTTTTTTATTGGGTTAAAATTTCGATTTTACCCAAAAATCACTATTTTTTCAAAAAATCGTAACTCGGCGGCAGATTTTTTGACCATAATTCTCTATAGCTCAAAAGTTGCGGGTTTTGTCCCCTAAAACATATCAAAAAATCTCTAAAATCAAAAAATACGTATTTTGGGAAATTGAGTTTTAGTGAATAAAAAGTCAATTAAAAAATCTGCAAATTTTTTTACCGTGTACCTATTTTTTTCTCACAAGTCCTCAACAATACCTACAACTTTGCCGAAGACACCAAATTGATCAGAAAATTCACTCGTTTTAATATTTACGTAAGCTTATTTACTATCCAGATTTCTACTACACTGAAAAAAATATACTATTTTCAGTTATGAAAAATGTTATTAAACTTACATCCAATTGAAATACTGTCAAAGACAAACTTATGGGAAATTGGACGAAAATTGTCTTAAGAATCGATTCCCGCTATCGGTTTTTAAAAATTTTGACGTTTAGTCCACTTTTCAAAAAAACAGTTTTAGTAAATGATTTTTGTATTTTTTTAGGAGAGACATACCATCCTGCATTTTTCGTCAGTCTTTTTGTAACATTTTAGGCTATTTCCTCTAAAATATGAAAGAAAATAATTCGTGACATCAATTTGAAATTTAACTTTGATTCTTAAAAATCAAAAAATCTCATACAAGTAGCGTGTATTTTTGTTTCAGTGTATTTTTTTCAGAAATCCCGTCCAATTTCCTACAAGTTTGTCTTTGAACACTTTTTGATACGATGCAACAGCTTCGAGATACAGTAATTTTTAAATTGCAAAATACAAAAATATTTAAATACCTTATGCCCTTCTTAAATGTTATTTTCGAGTACTATTGGCACCATATATACAAAAATGACTTATATAGGCCTAGGATAACATGTCTAAAAAGTTTCATTGCAATCGGAGAGGGTACCACAAAAATTCCTGATTTGAGCTGGAATTGCTCTATATAATTATTTTACTCCATGCAAAATGTATATCAATTCTATGAATTTGAAACTATCAAGTTTAGTCCAACTCCCAAAAAACCCGTTTTAATTAAATTAATTCTCAGCAAAAGCGTCCAGCGAGAGAGAGCGTCAAAACTTGGCCAGCACCAAAAGTTTCCGGTTATGACTAATTGGTGCGTTTAGCTCTTCATAACCGGACCGGGGCCAGAAAAGTTTCTTCCCCCAATAAATTGAATCCCACTTCCCATTCGGGGTAAGCCAGCCAGTCAAGCTTTCTAATCGACTCTCCTCAAACACATATATTTCAAATATATTTCGAAAAACTCCCCCCTCGAAAAAAAAGAGGAGAGAATCAAGTCAGACCACATTAAGCTCTCGCCGAAAAACTTTCTCGTCTGGCACAAAAGTCTCATCCTGCTCGCTTTTCAAAATTTGAGCCATAAATTTCTCCCCAACCCCCGTTTCGGAAGTAATGTCATTCCACCACCTCTTTAAGAGCGCGCTAGAGATAGTGAAAGAAATTTAAAACTATCGATTTTATCAGGTGTGTGCGATGCACTGAAAATTTAACCACAATATGAGCTCTCTCTGCGTGTGTGGCGGCAGCAGCTGTTCTTTGTCCGTTGTCACAATGCTGCTCTCACTAATGAGCTCTCACCGAGCTCTCACGCGCGAGATTGAAACTTTTGTTCGCCAAATTTCCACGCAAAAAAAAAGCCGTTATATATCGATTTGCCCTTAACAGTGAAGTTGGAAAAAACTTGCATTTCAAATGTCGGTGAGAAAAAGTGTACTCTCATTCTCACCTGCTCTCATTCTCACTCGTGAGAGAGCGCGACTCGCGCTCTCTCTGTTTGGGTCAAAAAGTGGAATATGATGGATGAACCGTTTCCTCGAACTTTGCCATTGCCACTTTTTCTTTCTAGTGTTTCTGCCTTGCTGCAAGGTTGCTGGTGGTCGGAAATCATCAATTTGATAAGAACCAGCTGAACGACGCGTGAGAGCGAGACGAAAGATCGAACTCATCAATCACTCTTCGAGAACGGGGAGGAACGGAAGGAACACGACCGGCATTTCGTTTTCACCCTCCATCGCGTTTTTATCGACACTCGATTTTTTTTCTGTCTTGGGATTTTTTCTTGGATTTTTTTTTCTTTTTGCTGAGCTGGTGGCGGCTTATTTCATGCCAAATTTGATTTGAGTTATGGGATAGTTGGGAACGGCTTTGGCCGTGTGCTGGTACATATGGAAACTATTTCCAGCGAAATTGAGTCGTTTAGTTAGAATTATTTGTTGCGTGGATGATGGACAGCCTGGGAAAACTTTTGAAGCTTTGAAAAATAGAAATTTGTCTTGGAAATAAGGGAGAATTTTAAATGTATTTTTACACTTTTATTATTTTGAATCAAAAAATCTTGAAACATTAATTTATCAAGTTCTAAACATTCAAAAACATTTAAATTTCTATTTTAAACATACAGTTTTTTATAACGAATTTTCATAGATTTTTTTTCTGTTCTTCAAAATTTCCCATTTTTTTGTTTGCATGCTTTTTTTGAATTATCGTCCCTTTATAAATAGAAAATTTTGATCAGTTTTTCCAAGTTTTACAGAATCATATTATTATGATTATAGTTATACCAATTTTTCTTAAAAAGACTAACCATTGGACCGTAAATTAGAAGTTTAGATTGAGACTATGTATTGCATGTCCCAAATAAACAATTACCATATGATAACTACCAAAAAATATTTTAAAAAATAGAACTATTTATCAGTTGTACGAAAAATGTCTTCACATAGAAATTTGACCGTTTAAAAAATTTTAAAAGGTTGTTTGGAATATTCACAAACTATAAAATAATTAGATTTTTTATGAAAATTATTCAAAGTTTTTAATTGTGAACTGTCCAAACCATTTGTGAAAAAGTAATAACTAATACCAACCATGTAATGACAATTTCTCAAATAAATGTAATTTTCTATGGAAAATAGTATTCTTTACGTACTAATAATTTCAATAATCATATAATTTAAAGTACTTGAATGATTGTTGTTTATGCGAGATATTTCTGTAAAAACCAAAAAATCAAATAAAATTCTGATAAATTTAATTTTATTTCCCTGTTTGTGGTTTTTTCTTTCGTTTAAAGAAAGTTTAGTTTTTGGGATATGCTCTAGAATTTCGAAATTTTTGAATGCCATTTGATATTTTATCACAAAAATTCAAATTCCAATAAAACATCTTTTTCATTTTCGAATTTTGAGAAAAAATCCGTTTTCAGGTTTCAGGCATTTCTAGATTATTTTTTTCGAAAAATGCATTTTTTGTAATTTGGAAATAACTTTTTTTTAAGCTCAGTATTTCAAAAATATCAATTTACTTGTTTTTATTCCTTTTATAAGGTTTCTCTTAAATCTGAAATTTAAAAATAAAAGGAGAAAGCAGACTTCACACAAATTTAATTTGTATACAATAAAAATTGAAAATACTACAAAACATTTTTCAGAATTTTATCATTTTTTAATGATGAATCGCGATTCATTTTATTTTTATAGACATGAATTAAAAAAAAACTAAAATATTGTTCAACAAAATTTCAAAAAATAATTTCGATTACATCACTAAATTTTCAATCGAAAATAATCTTAATTTTGTTTTGGTAAATTGCCCGTTTAAATTTGTAGACTCTTTTAATTTTGTTTCAAAAAATGTTCAATTTTTATAACTTGAAAGTATCATTTTTCAAGCCCACTATTTCAAAAAGGCGTGTTTTGAACCCTTTGATGAGATTGATAGTGAACTTCTTTTTTTTTTTTTGTCAAATTACCCGTTTTCAAATTTCACGCATTTTTTCGAAAAAAAAGTATATTTTTGTAATTTAAAAAAAATCAAGCCATCTATTTCAAAAAGACCAATTCTTAACCCTTTATAATGTTCCTCTTGAATCTAACATATATAAAAATGTTGAAAAAATAAAATTCATGAGTTGAATTGCTAAAAAAATTGAAATTACAGCAAATGATGAATTTCGGAAAAAAACTAAAATATCGTGTAGCAAAAATTTAAAAACCATTATTAGTTGTAGAATTAAATTTGCAATCGAAAATGATCTTAATTGCTTCTGGTTAGTTACGTTTTCAAGTTTCAACGCATTTCTAGTTTACTTATTTCGAAAAAGCAAAAAGGGCAACATTTCGTCGCCATCGTGCTAACTTGTCGTACGTGCATTTTGGGCCATATTGAGTTAAGAACGCCATTTTGTGCAGCTCACAATGCCTCACCTTTTGACCTTCACAGATCCCCAAAATTCGATTTCAATCCTGAGATATTCAACAAAAACCGAAAAAACTCCGTGCATTTTTGTCACTTTACATATGAAAGTAGTTTCAATCTTGTCGTGCTATCTTGTCACTCCATGAAAATTGATGTAAGTGCGACAAAAGGCCAAAGGGATTTCAGGCCAGAAAAGTCAGGATGCGTTTGTCGCACGTACAAGCTAAACTACCGTAAACATTTGTAATTATAACTCGGGACTCCAGCAACCAACTTCAACCAAACTTTGGGACAATGCACAGAATGGTCAGCCAAACAAAACGTGTTTGTTATTGTTTACATTGCGTGCTCTCGTTTTTGTATATTCAAGGTCAAACATCAAAACGCGTTTTTCTCGGAACGTCAAAATGGCGGGTGCGACATGATAGCACGACGACGTCGATTTAACCATTTCTTAAGTTTTCTCTTGAATCCAACATTAAAAAAAAGGTAAAATTAGAAGAAAACTTTACAAAAGATTAATTTGTTAACATACAAAGATTTCGAAAATACTACAAAACTTATTTTAAGAATTTATTCAGCTATCAGTGTAAAAAAGTCCGTTTTTTCAGTGTACATATTTTTTTCTGAAAAGTCCTACCTACAACATTTGAGAAGACCATCGACCAAATCGATCAAAATTCTTTTCTCAAGACAGTTTTCCATAATTTTTTAATTCTTAAGAAAAGCTAACAAAATTACAAAATTGTCTTGTGACTTGTACGGAAAAATGAATGATTTTCATCAAATTAATTTTGTAGCATTGAAAATTCAGGTTTGATTGAGAAATGAATCAGAATCAGATTTTTCAAATCATTTTCATTATTGCTATTATCAGATAGTCATCAGAATTTTAAGATGACGGTTTAGAATATTGATCAGTTTAACGTTAGCGAATATTGATTTCAACTGAAGCAATTTGCATGAATTTTCTTTCGTCTCAAATTTGACAGCATTATCATATGTTTACTCCCGTTTGACTGGCGTGATTCATTACGAGTAGGCCATGACCACACAAGAAACTCCTCGATTATGCGACTAAACAAATCGCTCGAGCCAAGAGTTCTAGCGTTTCATGGCCAACTACAAAAATCACCCCAAACAAACAACTCTCGCGTAAAGAGAAACAATGAGAGAAAACCAGCACTCACTTCTCACGCTCTCTCTTTCTCACATCTCACCCCTCACGCCTCACCGCTCACACTTGCCATCTCTTTCCTCCCAAATTTTCTCACTTCTCACCCCCCACTCTCTCACGTCTCCCATCTCACCGGCACCGATGACGGCATTGGAAACTGTTGCTTTTTTTCACTCGCCTGCTCACTCTCTCACTCTTTCTCTCACGCTCATCTGCCGCCGCATCGCTCGACCCCGTCTCGCTCACTCCCGCTGTCCCGGCGTTTTATCTGGCGCATGCCTCCTAAAGTGGGTCAGTCCCCCCGCGTCAATGCGGGCAAACTAGTTTTCGGTGCGGATGCAACCTCCTCCCGAGCGCGCCATTATTTATCGCTACGGCTTTTGGGGGCTGACCCCTCGCTCCGCTCGCCCCTTCTTCTGGTAGAGGGAGCTTGATGCGAGCTTTTTTTCGATGTTTTTCCGACCCCGGCCTCGTCTGGTGGAGGGAAGGACCGGTGACCGTAAACAATTTGAAAAAAGCCTGCTGAGGTTCTAGTGCCGACGACGGAAAAAAGGACGAGGAGGAGGAGGACTTTAAGAGCGATTCGTGTTGTCATGGGAATTAATTTCAAAATTTGAAGCTGAAGGGATTGAAGAGTGGCACTTGAGAGGCGTTTGAGGTTATTGATCCATGTTTGCATAAATCTATGCATGATGATGATGATGATCGGAAAACATCGACATCGAAATTGTGCTAGAATTGAGAAAGTAGATAATTTATCTGGATGAATTGGAATTTGAACTGTTTTCTTGTTTTTCTTGTTTTACAAAATGTCAAAATGTCAAAATGTCAAAATGTCAAAATGTCAAAATGTCAAAATGTCAAAATGTCAAAATGTCAAAATGTCAAAATGTCAAAATGGCAAATTGACAAAATTGACAAAATTGACAAAATTGACAAAATTGACAAAATTTACCAAATTGACAAAATTGACATAATTGACATAATTGACAAAATTGACAAAATTGACAAAATTGACAAAAATGACAAAATTGACAAAATTGACATAATTGACAAAATTGACAAAATTGACAAAATTGACAAAATTGACAAAATTGACAAAATTGACAAAATTGACAAAATTGACAAAATTGACAAAATTGACAAAATTGACAAAATTGACAAAATTGACAAAATTGACAAAATTGACAAAATTGACAAAATTGACAAAATTGACAAAATTGACAAAATTGACAAAATTGACAAAATTGACAAAATTGACAAAATTGACAAAATTGACAAAATTGACAAAATTGACAAAATTGACAAAATTGACAAAATTGACAAAATTGACAAAATTGACAAAATTGACAAAATTGACAAAATTGACAAAATTGACAAAATTGACAAAATTGACAAAATTGACAAAATTGACAAAATTGACAAAATTGACAAAATTGACAAAATTGACAAAATTGACAAAATTGACAAAATTGACAAAATTGACAAAATTGACAAAATTGACAAAATTGACAAAATTGACAAAATTGACAAAATTGACAAAATTGACAAAATTGACAAAATTGACAAAATTGACAAAATTGACAAAATTGACAAAATTGACAAAATTGACAAAATTGACAAAATTGACAAAATTGACAAAATTGACAAAATTGACAAAATTGACAAAATTGACAAAATTGACAAAATTGACAAAATTGACAAAATTGGCAAATTGACATTAAAACTAAAACTGAAATAAAACATGAATCAAAAATTGTAAAAATATCAGCTGTTTTTTAACGAATAAAGCATTTCATTAAATTTCTATTGAAATTAACATTCCAATAGTCAGATATAATCCCTCTCTTGTCGTGCAAATTCCTTCCAAGCTTATCCACTCTCATCGAAAAAGGGGGCTCGTCAAAATCGACTAAACTTTTTAATGCCCTCCTCCAGTTTTTTCGTCGTCGTCGTCGTCACCATCATCATCCCGAAATGCCGAAAACTCCTTCCATGAAAATCTCATAAACACACACACACACAAGTTCACACACTAATGCAAAAAGTTGCCCATTTCGTACCAAAGTCACATCCTGGAAATCCTCCTTGCAGCAACAGCAACGGCTTAATCATGTGTGTGTGTCTGTGCCTTATAATGTATACCTTCGTTTAACTGTTTCGAAAAATCCCACAAATTTTACGACTTCATAACAAACGGCACATTGACTTCTCTTCGGTTCGCAGGAGGAAGATGGGTGGCGATCCTCTTCCCTATAATCAAGCCACGTTTTTGGCACAGCAGAGTACACGCGTTCGGATTAAAAAGTTCTGCTGCCCCCTTAACTGGCGTTGACTTCACAGAAACAGAAGAAGAAGGAGACAGGAGGGTGAGGAAGGAGAATCCTTTCCGCAGAATGGAAACGCATGGTGGTTTGTGAGGAATGCCATGATTTTTCTTGATTAGTGTTTGAAAATGGTGTAATTTTTTTTAATCAAACTAAATTATTTTTTAGTTTTGCTTTTGAAAAATAGAATTTGTGGAAAAATCTCTTGATTTAAAAAATAAATAAGAATTTCAACAAGAATAAAATTCAACTCAACTTCAAAAGATTCCTCAAACTTTATCAATCTCCCGCATAAGATTTTCCGCAGAAATCAAAAACTTTTCACCCGCCACACTTTTCCACGGTCCTTCGTCGATTGAGCTCGAGTCGAAAGTTTCCTCCCTTCTTCTTCTCCCATCAAGAGTTATAAAAATGTACACATAATTGCCTCATCCTGCGGTATTAACCCATCTCAAGTGGCTCCCCGAGTCTCGACTTGCGTCTCGAAATCATCGCACATTCACACACACACACACACACACACACACGCGAAAGTTTCGCATTTCTTTCGGGGTCGGCCTTCTTCTTCTTGTTTTTTTGGGCTCGGATTTCCCAGAAGGATTTTTTTTGTTCACTGGTTTTTATTTCGGGGGTTTTCCGAGTGCGTAATACGGAGTTGGTGGCGTCCTCGGCATGATTGCTGAACGTGGATTTTTGGTTTTAAAAGTAGTATAATTAGTAGAAATTAGTAATAAAAATAAAGTTATAAAAAAGTGAAAATTGCAAATCGTCTAAAAGGCCAGTTTTTGGTGAATCGAGACTAAATTGTCCGTTCTGATAAAAAAATGACCATTGATACGCAGTAAACTATTTTTAATATCACTTTTTAATTTGCACGTTATTATGTCTAGGAGCATGAGCATGAGCATGAGCATGAGAGACCACCCATGGTTGTCCTTCTCCGTTGCTGAACAGGACCGTAATATCCTATCAATTCAACGATCATACGCTTCAACGATCTAATGGTGTTTCCCTTATCAACAGCATGTATGAATGCGCTGAAAAGATAAAACATCAAGATCATCAAAACTAGATCTGGAACAAATAGGTAACAGTCATTGGCCACCAACGGCGCCCGCCATGTCAGTTTGTAGATCTCGGGGGATTGGGACGGGAATGTTAGTTAGCACAGGCTGCTACCAAGGGTGGGTTCTATACGATATCCACACCCCCGCGTGTGCCGGAAAACTACTTCTACTTGGGATTTTGTTAGTGGGAAAGGGTAATGGCCAGGATTCATCATAGAAGATGATGATGTGACCCAATAATCAATAAATTTCGTTTAATAGGGTGGTGTATTATTCTCAAGGCAAACAATCGGATGCTGCGGATGAGACTATTCCCGTTTATTTGCTGTTGAGTTTAGCATAAATGATTCAATCTTAGACAGCCGGCTGTGGAAAGATAGAATCAAAATTATGTGTAATTAAAAGGTGAAATATTATACTCAGCATAACATATTTACGTAGAGTTAACCTGAGACTATTTATACTTTTAAATTATTATAAGATGAGCGACCAATTATTACTGATGAGTTATGGGTTATCTGAAGGACTTGAACAATCGCGTTGAAACAATATTTGTCACCGTGCTTTACGAGCTATAATGCTAAAAGGTATTTTCGCGGAAAACGAATGGTCGAATATAATTTATATTTTGCTAACGCAATTAAGAACGAATCTTCCCATGAAACAATCGCGAATCATAGAACAAAGAAACCCGGCTGTGATGTGTATCAAATACATGACTAACAAGAAAGACGATCGCGATATTTGAATTTTACAATCTAACTAACGCACCTTCGCACACACACGTACGCAAGCCCCCGAAAAACTAACCGACGACGAACGACGCGAAAAGAAAATGCGCGCGACGGACAAGCATCGCAAAACGGACTCGATTGTTTTTTTAATGAGATATGATTTAGATTTATCGACCGATTCTGTAGGTTTTACGCGGCTTTAAATATGTATTGAGCTAAATATGGAAAAAGAACAAATTAAACTCATTCACACTCTCATACACGCATAAACCAATATTCATTTTTAGATTATATGCTAAATGTTAAAATTCTTAACATTATTGCAAGTAAGATATTTAAATCAGACTTTTTTTTTAATTTTACCAGCATTTCTCAAAGGTATCAATATAATGAAATCAGCCTGTAATGCAACAGAACAAACTTCCAAAATAACTAAGCACTCTAAATTGGGTAGAATTTCATAGCAATAGTAGAACATCTATAATTCCGGACAAGCGTGCCTATTGTCAAAGCTCTCACAGACACTCAAATGCTGAAACACTCACACTCATACACTCACACATACTTGAGATGTCATCAAGAAACGAGCTCACCCGGGTCTTGAAGACTGGAAATTGCTCGCCGTTCCGCATCCGCCACCGCAGCATCGAATTCGGGTTCAACCCAACAACACCGCCCGACGACTGCAGCGCCGCACAAATCCATTTGTCGTCGGCCTCACTGCTCCATGTGTTCGACATCCGGTCTACGGACATCCGCTCATCTCAAATCCCCAACTAACTTAAAAGGTTTTCGCGAATTTCACAAAAACTTCTTCTCAAAACAACCCACCCCCCTTCGCCTACCCACCACGCACAAACCCAAGCTCAACATAAAACGAGCTCACCCAATCGGCTCGTAGTAGGCCTTGAATTTTCCCCTCTCATTCATAGCGGCTGATCACACTGCCAACCTCAGAAATGAGTGACACTCTCTCACACACACATTTACACAAACCACACCGCCACTCCCTTCACTTCACTTTCTCACAACACTCTCTTAATTTGCACGTTATTATGTCTAGGGAATACTAAGTCCAAATGGACTACATTTGGAACCTGTCCACACCAAAGTTCGAGAATGTATACTTCAAGAAAAAAATTTCAAATCAATTTATTTCCTTCGGTAAAATTAAGGATATAATCAAGACTTGTGTGGTGTGAGGTCTGTCGCCGTTTCCACACCTGCTCAAACTATCGAAATTACACCAGCTGAAATGCTGGCCCTAAAAACTTATGGTATGCCAGTTATTCGAAGAAAAAAATTGAAGCTTTCAAAATTTCAAATTACGAAAAAAGGCTTTCGTGTGAAAAATGTATAAAAATGTAAAAAAAAAAAAATATTGTAAAATTTTAATAATTGATCTTATCTGTTTTTTTTAAGTAACGTCATGATTCGAAATCCGGACACTTAGTAGCATATCAGTTTTGTTATAGCTGACAAAAAATCATGTAATAAGTTAGAAATGTACAAATATCATCAGGATGTAGTATAACAGTCAATTTAAAGAGAATGCATGCAAAATATGTCCTTTATAACCATTTTTCCTCAGAATTTCCAAATTAAAATGACTTGATGTGCTTCGAATCCCGGACACTGATAAAAGTTGATTCGAAATCCGGACACTCGATTTTACTTATGAATCGCACAAATTTGGGCCAAAATTTTAGTGAATGGCATTCTTTAGGTCTCAAATAAATTGTTAACATCAAAACAATCGATATTTTGTATAAATAATTGCTAGAATTTAAGGAAATCAGAACCAAAAATTTCTGCTTTGCCTTCCCGTTGCTTCGGACGCCTATGAAATATTTCACCAGAAATATTTCAAAGTTTTGGTAATCACATGATTTAATTTAATTTAATTGTTTTATTTGTCCGGGTTTCGAAGCGTCTGGGAATTCGAATCATGACGTTACAGGATTGAAACCAAAACCAAACTGACAGTTCTCACCACTCGTCAGAGCCAAATGGTTGAAAACGTTACAAAATATTACAAGGAAATTTTGACATTATTATTTTTTTTTGTTTATGTGTTTGTGAACAAAAAAGATTTGGTTTGAACGAGTTACACAGAAAAAAAAAATGATGGTAATTTTCATCAGGAAATGATGACAGATTTTGTGTCAAAAAAATATTAAGTTTACCTCTGAAAATGATGATTTTTTATCAGTTTTTGATGAATATTCATCAGGTTCACATTTTTTAAATAATATTACACAAAAAAGAGGTTATATTCAACCAATCAAATTTTCAACCTACAAAAGTTCATTTTTTTTTCTGTGTAGGCTGATGCAAATATTTTTGAAAGTTTTTGTCAGACTTCCTTCACCTTTTCAAAATCAGGCGAACAAAACATATTTTTCCAAAACTGCAAAATTTTGAGTCCACGAACCTCACCTCACCTCACCAATCTGCCTGAAATGTTCAGGGGTTTTTTTTTAACATATAAAACTAGCATTTGAACCAAATATAAGCATCTAGGTCAACGGGAAGTGAGGCAAATCGGGTTTATTCAAAAATAATTTAAGTTCTAGTGAATTTTCGATGCAAAATATCGCAAAAAAATCGCCACAATTTTTTGTTTCGAATTTATTTTCTATTTTTGAAAATTAACAATTGCAAATCCACTGTTCGAGTTTATTTATCATTTTCCAAATGAAAATCATTGTATATTGAAATTCTGGCATGTATCCTCAATTTAAATATTTTTTTTTTAATTTTTTGCCCTCCCTGGACATCGCCTAGAGTCGAGGAACAAACTTTTTCAAATATTTCATTGAATATGGCTTGTTTTCAAAAATTTAAAAAATTTTGCAATCAAAAAGTACTGTTGTGAAGTGCAATCACACATTTTGTCTAAAAAAAACCACCGTTCAAAAGAGTGTAGTTGATAAGTTTTAGCACATTTCTAGAAATCGTAAAGTTCAGAAAAAATATGTTTTGGTCGTCGCGATCCGATTTTGATTGCTGGAATATGGCCATTTAAAAGTGGCAAGGCATGAAAAATGATTATTTCTTCAAATGATTTTCAGAGATTTTAAATTACGCCTAACTTTTCAAATGAGCTTTAAAACGTATTTTTTGGGAAAAACATAAGTTTTTTGGCGCTATATTAGAGAAGTGTTAAGTAATTTTTGTCCATTTAACTTATAGTTGAATTTTTTGAAAACCAAATATACCGTCGATTACTGCTAGAATCCTAAAAAAATGTGCTTTAATAAAGACGAATGTTCACATGTTGGTTAAAGTCAACTTTATGAAATAAACAAAAATATATTTATTTTCTAAACTTGTTTTTTTTAATTTTGGCGCCTTCTAAAAATTGTATTCTTAGTTTGAATATGTTTTTGCACTCACTCATACCAGCAGATAAAAACCATAAATTTTATTTTTAACCTGTAGATAAAAACTACGCTTAAACACTATTAAAAAATCATGATAAATATTACAGCTGGGAACGAGTTCATTGTTTATGTAAGAAATTTTACCTCTAAAAATGTGTAAATTTCCACTTTTTCAGTCTTAAAAGAGGTAATTTTACATCAGAAAAAAGGCTTGGACTGTATTTTCATTTCCTAAAATTTACAGAAAAAATAATGGTAATTTTCATTCGGGAATGGTAACAGATTTTGTGTCAAAAAATGTGTTATATTATATCAGGAACTTATCAGTTTCTGGTAAATTTTCTTCAGGTTTTATGTAAAATTACTCAAAAAAGAAGCAATATTCAACAAACCAAATTTTTAACCTTCCAAAATTCAACTTTTTTTCTGTGTAGGAAGAATTTTTTTTTTCATTTTTGGGCAAAGATATTTTGAAACCCAATGATTTAAAAACAACTGAACAGGTGTAAAATCCATTTCGAAACATTTTTTTATTCATCTGTTGGAACCATAGCTTTTCACTTCATTTTATTTATTTTTTTCGAGGAACATTTCAAGTGGCGTTATTTAGAGTTTTTTTTTTTTCAAAAAAAAAACAAGAGTTGTTTGGACACACAAAAGGAGCGTAAATTTGAACGGAATTTAAAAAAAAATAAGTTTTGTTGTCAAATGATAATTTATTTTATAAAATTTACAGAATAAAATTTACATACTTACAGAAATAAACATAATTTTACATTCAGGGCCGATATATAAATATTTGTTTCAATTTAACAAAATATTAGCAAAAAAAATTAAAAAGCATTCGGCAGTAACTGATAATTTAAGTAAATCTCCATTTTGTTTACATCTAATCCAATTTTCAATCAAGTTTATTCATCAAGAATCATTAAAGACAACTCGAAACTAACTTTTCCGTTTCTTTTCTCTTTACAGGTAAGCATCTCTCTAAGGATATATATATATGACACCGGAAATTTCAAGTTTGTATGAATCATGTGTGAATTGTTACAACAATTCATAGCTGTTGAATCATAAAATTTGATAGCAGAAATAAAGCTATAGTTTTTTCCGGAAGGTTTATCAATATAAGGACTAATTTTTTTATCAGTTCTTTCCCTAAAAACTTTTCCCACAATTTGAATCGCAGCTCGGTTTATTAAGGGTTAAATTTTGTATGCGAACTTCAAAGGGAAATGTTTAGTTTATGTTTAACAGAACTTTTTTTCAAAAGGGGATAACCCTTTTTACTGACGAGATGATTTTTGTTCTTAACAAAATTTATGTACTGAAATCTACATTTATTTTTTGTCTTTCATGTTTACTATAAACAAAAAAAAACCTGTAATTACAGATCAACAAGT
The DNA here is from genome assembly GCF_016801865.2 of Culex pipiens pallens. Classification (NCBI taxonomy): domain Eukaryota; kingdom Metazoa; phylum Arthropoda; class Insecta; order Diptera; family Culicidae; genus Culex; species Culex pipiens. The sequence continues at coordinate 2,309,303 of NC_068937.1, forward strand.
TGAAAACCTTTAAATCTTCCTTCGTTTAAGTTCCATTATAACACCTTTCACTTGATACTATCCGCGAAAAAAAAAACCTGAAATCGTCCATTCGTCCAAAAGAGTGTAGTTTTTCGAGTACACCCTCAGCAAAAAAAAAGGTCCCCCCCTCAATCCACTCTCACTACTTGCCTTCCCTCGTTTTTTGCTTCATCAGCATCACTAAGCCCCGCGAGAGTACAGCTCTCATCTTCTTCACAGATGATGCCCTGACTCTTTTCCACCTTCCACCTTGACCATCCCCCCTCTCCTTCTTCAAAAGTACAACGTATAAAGGCATACAAGCAGCGCAAAAGAAAAGCAAAAAGCAACAAAAAAAAAACGCAAACGCAAGCCCCAGGTATAAATAGAAGAAAATTATAAATATACACTAAAAGTGGCTAAAAATAGAGCCCCGACTTAAATACATTTTCAATATCACATTGCTGCTCGAGAGTGAGTCGCGCTCGTGTGTGTGTGTTTTCTCTGAGTGTAGTACATGCACCAGTCAAACTTGAGTCGTACTTTTAACTTTTTTTATATTCTTCTCGTATTCAAAAGGGAGGGTTGGAAATTTGACCCCGAAGTTGTTTGGGACGGGAGGACGGGCCGACTCAAGTTTGTTGAATCTGTGCTCAGGCAGATGATTTCTGCTCGCTGATTTTTTTTTCTTCTTTTTTCGCTGATGGGTAAAGTACTTCGAATCTTCTTTTTTCTCCTCCCTCTTTTCAATTCACGTTAAGTGGTCTCGATTTTCGCCTGGATGATGATACTCTCGTTATTATACCTTTGCTGGGTTTTGGGGCTTGAAATTTTACTTAGCGAAAAAGTTAGTGGGTGGAAACATTTTGAGTCAAAATTATTTTATGAGTATTTTGAGGCAAAATTTGTCCAAAGCTAGCATCATCACTAACAAATCGAAATCCTCCAAATGCAATTTAGATTTGGCATCAAAATGCGCATTTACTCCCCCATTCTCAACTCTCCAAAAAGTGTGTCGCCATGATCGAACCCACCCTCTAAAGCTACCCCCTCTGCTCCACAAGTTAAAAATAATTCAAACCGGTCCAAAATCAATTAGCTCAAATTGAGTGGCGCGACTCATTGCAAATGCAGCAAAACCGCCTAGACATTGACACTAATTTCCAAATGGGCACTGCTTCAAACCAGGAAGAGAGCGTTGAAATCCAAATTTGGGAATTTTTCTGAGAGTCACTGAATTGTTTTTTTATTACTGATGTTACGTTTATTGAGAAATTATTGATTTTTTTATTGTGGTTGTGGTTTTTTTAACTTTTCCAACAAAAATGAATTATGGAAACTTATCAATTTTCAAAACTTTTCAAAGGTCAAGCTTGATTTTAAAATTTTTATATTGTTTTCATTGAAAAGATCAGATAATTTCTTTGAAAGTTTCAAAATTAAACATTAAAAATCAGACAAATGGTGTCCGAGATATCGTCAATTGAATAACAGGTGACATTTATTCATTTTTTTCGATTCGAATTCTTTGTGAGTTTAGTTTTTTTTTCGATTTTAATGTAATATCTCTTAAAAAAATATTCTTGTGCTTTAAAAAAAACCAAAAAAATTAGATTTTTTCCAAAATTAATTTATTCCGAACCAGATTTTGCACCGTGATGCACTGTGGCTCAAAAGCTGTTTTTTTCAGTTCCCCAAAAAAATAAAATAGGAAAGCGTATTTTGGGAAATTGGATTTTAAAATAAAAAAGATAAATAAAAAAATAAAAAATAAAATTCCGCGTAACTATTTTTTATTGAAAAGTTCAAATCATAACCTATAACTTTGCCAAAGACACAAAATCGATCAGAAAATTCCTTCTCTCCCTTCTCAGCCAACAACATTGTATGAAGTTGTCAATTTATGAAAATTTGAGTATTCATTCCTAAAACTCTAAAAATGCTAAAATTCATTCAAAATTTCGCATCGTTCTATGCTCATATTGAAAGTTATGAAAATTTGAGGATTTTCATAAAATTCGATGTTTTGGGATTTGTTTTGCAATTTACAAAAAAAAATCTGATAAATTGAAAAAACAAAAAAAAATTTGCATCTTTTGTAAAATATGAACATTTTGGAATTTCGGTAAGTCATGAAAATTTTTGTATTTATTCGTAAATCTCTAAAAAGCTGAAAACCATACAAAAAAAAATCATAAAAATGATAAAAACTTTATAAAATGAGGTATTTTGTGAAAAACTTGAATATTTTACAAAAAAACATTACTGAATTAAAAATGCCAGCAAAATTTCGGTAATTCATGAAACTCTAAAAAAGCTGAAATTCATACAAAGTTTTGCATCGTTCAATGCTCATATTGAAAGTTATAAAATGAGTATTTTCATAAAATTCGATATTTTGTGACAATTTTAGTATTTTACAAAAATCTATAAATGTGAAAAAACATACAAACATTAGCATCGTTTGACACTCATATTGAACATTATGAAAATTTTGTATTTTTTATGAAATACGGTATTTTGTTAAAAAAATAGTATTTTACAAAAAAAAAACTTCAAAAAAGTCAAAATGCATACAAAATTTTGTATCGTTTGTAAAATAATGAAAAAAATTGTATTTAAAAAATTCGATATTTTGTGAAAACGTATATGAAAATGGATAACAAAGTTGTGAATTTTTACGAGAGCCGGTATTTTGTTAAACTTTGAGTACTATACCAAACAAAATTCGAATGATGTAAAAATGCATACAAAATTTATTTAAGTATTTTATGAAAATACGGTATGTTGTATAAAAAAACACTCATAAAGCGAAAATTGATAAAAATTTCACATGGTTTGGTACCCATACTGCAAATTATGAAAATTAGTGGATTTGCATAAATGCCGTAAAATTTGAGTATTAAAAAAACACACACACACACATTAAGTTAAATTGCACACCAAATTTCACATCGTTTTATACCCAAAATGGAAATTTTGAAAGTTTTATTATTTTTTTACGGTACTGTATTTTGTGAAAATTTTAGTATTTTACAAAAAAAAATCTAATAATGAAAAAATGCATACAAAATTTCGCATGGTTTGTAAATTTTGAATAAAATATGCTATTTTGTGAAAAATATAAAGTGAAAATGCATATAACGTTGTTAATCGTTTTAATATGAAAATTTTAGTTATTTATTTTTTCTACAAATACGGTATTTTGTGAAAAAACAATAAAGTGTAAATCAAAAAATAAATTTCACATCGTTTGGTGTCTACACTGCAAATTTTGAAAATTTGAGTATACTCATGAAAGGCGATATTTTGTTTGAAATTGTTTTTTTTTATATATAAAGTTAAAATACATACACTAAAAAAACGTGGATTTTTTGGAAGGTTGAATATTACCTTTTTGCCTTCCTCACCTGAGGTAAGGCCATAATCCTGCTCGGAAAATGAACTTCTTTCAGAAACGTCGTAGACCCACCTTCATGTATACCTATCGACTCAGAATCGAAAACTGAACAAATGTCTATGTGTACGTGTGTGTATATGTGTGTGTATGTATGTGTGTATGTGTGTGACCAAAATTCTTACTCAGTTTTCTCAGCACTGGCTGAACCGATTTAGGTCAAACCGGTCGCATTAGACTCGGTTTAGGGTCCCATTGATGAATCTTCCCAAACTTTTACTTCTTTTATAGATCTGTGGTCCCAAAATTCAAAATTTGTTAAAATATATATTTTTTTTAAATTAAAAATGCATAAATAAGTGTTATAAATTCTATTTTGAATTGTTTACAATCGATTTCACAAGTATTTTTTGTAAGAAAACTTAATATTTTAGTCATTTTTGATGAAACTTGACGATTCTCGAGATTTTCAATTTGCCGGGAATCGAGAGTTGAATTTGGAAATATTCCCGGGAATTCCCGGGACCCGGGAGTGTTTTTAACTATGCCAACAGTGCCAAATAAGAAAAGTTATAAATATGTTTCTTTTCAATGAATTCAGTTACAATTTATTCATACTTATTCAATGAAACGTTAATTATTAGCCGCTTTATTTTTGGGAACTATGATCAACTCTTTGATTTTTTTCCTGAATCTGCTAATACAACTTGTTGTAGGAACTTGTTATTAGATTTTATAGATGTAAAAAAATAGCTAATATATAATTTCTCAGTATCGGGATTTTTTCAATACGATAAATAGCAACTCAAAACAACAATTTAATATTGTTTTTACTTTTTTAAGGTTAAAGAAATAGTAATCAGGAAAACCCGAATGTTCACATTTGGCGGACCTTTACTTTACAAAGATTGCCAAAGTTTTTTTCTTCCAAAATATAATTTAGATTGAGGTTGAAGCGAAACACAAAATGACTTATTGACATCAAAAAAGGAAATTACCATGGTACAGCGAAATTAAATTAATAATAATAAGAGTTAGATTATAAGGATTGCTATTCTTTAAAGAGGGTTATGGAAATTACACTTATCTTGAAAAGACTTTTCCCTCTTACAAATAATAAATAAAAAAAATATTTCAAAAACATTAGAATTTGATAAGTTGAAATTTACACTTTCTGAATAAGAAGATAAGAGAAGCATTGGTTCATTCGAACTTGAACATCTTACATTGAACATCCAATGTTCTAAACAATTTCAAATGTTTTTCTGATTAGTTTATATAATTTTGCTTCGATATTAATAAATTTAAATTTCCCGGGAGTCTCGACCAAATTTCCCGGGAATCGAGAGGTCCAAAAATGGTCGATTTCCCGGGAATTCCCGCTCGTCACCTTCTATTTGAAGGGGAAAAGCTTGTTACAAAATTTGCATTGGCCTAAGGTATTTTAAGAAAATTTGATGAAAATAACAAATGTTTCATTTCAATTCCTATTTTCAAAATTATTTATTTAAAAAAAACTGTTTAATATTTTGAAAATAATCTTTCTGTCGGATATTAGGAAACAATTGCAACTTACGTTTAAAGGAAGGCCGAGGGGGGAAATACAAAACAAAATAACTGAGAGATACTATTACTCTATCATGTCTTTTGCAAAAATGCTCCGCAAGATTTAAGTCCAAAATCTCGACAATCGCGCGCCGCCTTCTTTCTTTCCTTTACGGAAATGTCCAAAACCAGCGGAATTTCCGACAACTCATCGTCATCGTCGCATTGAAAATCGATTTATTTGCCACACTCTCTCTCCTTCCTTCGATGCCGCCGCCGCCGCCGCCATCATCGTCATCGGGGCCTCCCTGATCATTAACATGCATTTATTTATTATTTTTGTTCGTTCTTGTTCTCCCGATTCTCGGTCACACGCGACAGCAGAACAGCAACATTATTGGCATGGTCGTCCCACCACCGCCACGGCCAAAGACATGCGTTTTACTCTCTCTCTCTGTTTCTCTCTGCAAGAAAAAAAGAAGAAAAACACGACACGACAATAGTGTGCCATGACGTTGGCGATTGTCAGTCGCTGCTGTCTTTTTCTGTTGTTGTTGTTGTTATTGCTTCTTATTTTCCCTTTTTGTGGCCCTTTTCGGATCGATAGCTTGCGCGTTCCAAAAGGAAAGGTCGGTGTCATCCTGTAAAATCGAACCCCGAACCTCTACCTTCCCGTTCGACCTTGCCTGAACCCGCGACTCCAACCCGGAGTTCCGGAATCGAAATTGGCAGGAAGTGGAGTGCTTTATTGGAATTTCCTGTTGTTTTCGTTTTCGTTTTCTTCTTGTTCCCGTTGCGTGCTGTGGGCAGGTATTTGACGTTTACAAATACACTGTCAAATGGAAAGGCAGCTGGCAAGTTGGGACAGGTTGGGACGGCTGGAGGATTCTCTTGCGCTCTCTCGCGTTTTTTGGGTTTTGCACTGCTGAACTTCTCTCATATCTGTTGTTGAAAGCTCTCGGGATGTGTAACGGTTACGGTTACAGTCAACTTGGAACATGAAACGATGTTTAGTGTTTTAGAAAGAACACTAAATTTATTAGCCCTATGCTTTTTTTTATTCTGAAAATTAGAATTTTTCAAAATAAAATTGTGTAAATTTGGATGGTGAAGAATAGGAATGCTTAATATTTAGAATGTTTTTTTTTTTAAATTAATGACCCTTTAAGATATGGGATTTACTGCCCCTGATCGCATAAATGTCCCATATGCATTTTCATCGATTTTGAGTTGTTGATGCAGTTTGGTTTAAAATCGTGTGCTCTTTCAAAAGAGCCTATAATATCCAGTACTTTGTTCTAGAAATAAGGAGAAAATCCAGTTTTTTCGCTAAAACTTAACACGTAGCCTTATGTATAGGACAAACTTCAAATGCATTTTTCTTAGCTTGCTGTTTTTGCATATGGGACATTTATGCGAACATGGGCAGTTTACTTTGTGGCTTATTAGGCCATATCGAATATTTTCCAATGTTTTATTTAAACCTTCAAAATTTCTCAAAAAATAATTAGAGAGCAAAGTAATAATCCAAGCGATAAATCAAAAAGAAAAAAATGCAATGAACACCAAATTTCTATGAAACAGCCAATCACTCAAGATTGTTATTTCGGTAAATAAAATAAATTGAATTGAATTTAAAACAATAATTATTTATTACTTCTCTGAATTTCTAATTTTCCTACTTCGGTAGATTCTTCAGTCCCACCAAACAGCATTCTTCTCAACTTTCCTGCCATTTCAACACAGAAAAAGCCGATTGTATTTTTTCAATAATATAGGATTTTAATTGCGACTGTGAATTATTTATTTATTTATTGGGTTCGGAAATAATTATTAACTGTTTGGTAATTTCAAAATGTTGGCCACAAAATTAAACAGACTTTTTTTCGCATTTTCCTCATTAAAACATTTTGCAAAAAAAAAAACATTTAAAAAAATTAACACCTTCAGAACCTTCTCAGAGTCATCTGATCAACCATATTTCAATTCGTGATTCATCGGAAACTATTGGATCGATTTTCAATGCTAAAAAGTAAAACTTTTGTGAAAATTTCTGCTCATTTTATTAAAAAAATATTTCAAAATTTTACAATCTAGAATAACTTTTTGAAAGGGTTTAAACGCTTTTTTTACATTTTCAAATTTCGGAAAGGATTTTAAAATTTCGAAATTATTTTTATTGAAAAGAGCAGAAAGTTTCACAAAAGTTTAACATTTTAAAATAAAAAATCGAACCACTAGAGATATAACGAATTGAAAAATATGGCTAATTAGATGACACTGAGATTTTTTTTTTTCACAAATTTTGAACTTAAAGAGTGAGTATTATAACTCCAGTAACTTGATAAACAAAGTTAAAAAAGATTAGAAATTGTTGAAGCTTTTCGATTTGTTTTGCAATGGTGCTTTTTCTTAATAATGTATTTTCAAATTGCATGAAACTGAATAAAAATCGTAATTTGAAAAAGGTTCACTTTATCAAATAATGTTTACCAAATTTTAAGATCTCTTAAAAAATAACATTTTTTCGACAAATCAACCAGATTTTCAAAATCCTTACTTCTAGCCTAAAAGATGCAATTCAAATCATAAAAATTTAAAATTAAAATAAAATTGATTTTTAGAATTTAAATTTTAGTTTTTTTTAGTCAATTCGGGAAATTATTTTTTCCATGTACCTATTTTGTCTTAATTAGCTGTCCGGGTTGCAACATAGATTAGTTGAGTATTCTAGGAAAAGTAGTTTGAAGCACGAAGTTATATTTATTCATTTGTAGCAAAAATTATTAAAAATATAAATTGATTGAAACACAAAAACGAGGCAGGAACCACTCTCATTGAGAAGGAATGATATTAGCGATTTAAAAAAATATTTTTTAGATGAAAATTATTGTTTTACACCAACTTTAGCCTCGGGTATCGATGGATCTCTACCAAATTCGTTCAAATTTGGCACAAGTGCTAAAAATAATAACAATAATACAAATAAAATTGTACAAATATTTAGAATACATTTATATCGTAATTTTTTTTCATTTTTTTATTATTTTCAAATAGAGCGTTTTTAGACTTTTTGCAAATTTGGAATTTTCGGACCACGGAAAAGACTTAAAACTTTAAGAAAATAGTATTTTTATAAATTTATTGATATTTTTCTAACTTTGTGAGGTAGCATAACTGTAATAATATATAAAACATTCCTGTAGTTTTAATTGAAACGGTCCAATAAACCAAATTTTCAGTTTTTGCTTTTTGGGTGTTTTTGAAACCGCCTTGAGTCAGGGGTATTAAAAACATCCAAAAAGTAAAAACTGAAAATTTGGTTTATTGGACCTTTTTAAAAAAAAATACAGATTTGCACTTTTTGCTTCGAAATATATTGCAAATTTGAACCTGTCTAAATGTTTAATAAATGACATTTAATTCAAGTATGAGTGAAAAATCATGCAACTGGTTCAATGAAATTTTGATATCCTGAATCACCCTGATTAAACTTTTTAAATTAGTTTTTTATACTGTTAAGTACTTTTGATTGCATTATTTTTAAAGGTTATTTAGTTTAACTGAATTCAATATTAGGCTGATCAAATTGTATGTATAGGCTTTGTCCTGCGGCTCTGGTCAAGGCGTAAGGAGGAGAAGGGGAGGATGAAAGAAAAAAAAATAAATTGATATAAAATTTCATGCCCATTTAAAAAGAATTTAAACAAAAATTATCGCAATATGCTTCATACATTATTAAATTTATGCTGCTACCAAAAATGCACAATATTTATAAATTTATGAAAATAATTTTTATATTGATGTGAACTCCTTATTTGATAAACTTCATTCAGTTTTATAACAAGTTATTGTAATTATTTACCCAAAACAAAGCTTTATTACAGTTAATTTTTGCTGTTTGTTGTGAATCAGTTTGTTTATATCGTACACAATAAAAATTGGAACATTCTTGAGACAAAACCTAGCATCATCCTTCTCATTTCTCATAGAAAAAATACTTTACCATAAAATTAACCCTCTACTGCTTAAATTTTTTTCGATTTTTTTCCCTTGTTTAGGAGGTCATTTTGAGCAACTTTTGTTCTACGAAAAACTTAACTTCTCTTGTTTTATGTTTTTCTTGTTTTATTTTAAGTATTTTAATTTGCATTTATCTTGTTTAGTATATGTTGCCATTTTGCCTATCTATTTTTTTCATGCATTTACAGTCACTTTTTCCTTTTTTTGCTTGTTTTTCACATTTTCTGCTATAGAATGGCACCATTATAATGTAAATTGTAAAAAAAAAATACTTAGAGACATAGTCTGGGACACAACAAAAATTACTGCATACTTCTTTTTACTTAAAATATAGAAAATGTTGGTTAAAAAACACAGCCAAAGTTGACCCCTAAAAATATGACATTTTTCAAAACTTTGGCAAAGTCACTTAAAACTAGTCAAACTTCCAACCATAAAATCTTCTAAAATTTCAAGATTTCTTCTTTCCAAAAAATGTTTGAAAAATGGATTTTTGGCGATTTTTAAGATCGAAGCCCGTCTATAGGGTAAAAAAAAAAAGAAAATTAGAAATAAAGGCAGCTAATTTTCATCATTGTTTTTCTAATTTGACATTCGATTTTGTATTTTGTTAGCATTACAAAATTAATATTCATCTTTGAACGTTTGTATTGTATTAGGAAACATTATTTGTCAACAGCATTTTTTCTACAATTGATTTGACATTATTTTAAAAAAAAAACTAAAATGCCTGCCTTTCAAAGTGACCAAAACAGTAAAAAAAGGGAAATAATCAATAAACACCATGCGTCTCCACTAAACGCATAAGCTTGGTTCTATTTCATGGAGACGCATGACGATTTAATTTTGAATATTATTTTTTTATTTATATTCCATTTATAAACTCTACATCAATCAAAATTAAATCTGTTTTATGTACTTTGTAGTTATACAGCAAACACTTTCCATCAAAAAACAAGCAAATGCCCATTTATTTCACCCCGCAATCATTCTCGCCTCCCGCACTCAAAATTCCACAGCTTGCTACGCCCTTTCCCCTTTCCCTTCCGCAAAACGTAAACAAATCAGCGCGCCCCGCCAACTGACATTTCAAACCAAACGCAGATCGCGAACCCGATCAGCAGATCTGTCATTAGCGCAATGTTGTTTTTTTCCTCTTCTTGTCAGTGTGTGTGTTTTTCGTTTTTCCAAAACACACGCGCGCCTAATGGAAGCTGCAAGAGAGATCTCTTCACCTATACGTGTTGGTATTTGTAGCGGATTTTCCCACTAGAGCACGAGAGATGTGACGGAGCGAGAGAGCGTGAAAAACAGGAAAAACCTTCACGGCACTGCCGTGCCGTGCCATGCGCTTTGCTGCTTGTTTATACTGCCGATGGTGCCAAGCTGTCAAGTGATCGAGGAGCAGCTCTCGCGCGAGAGCGAGAGCATCATCACCGTGAGCAAGAAACAGATAAGAGCACCTTCGGTGCTGATAAAATCGGGGGGCTTTGGTTTGGATCGAGAATTGTGGCGAAAATTTACGGTTGTTGCGGATTTCGGGAAAAGGACTAGCTGGAAGATGATCAGTTTGTGATTAAAAATTGTTGCGAAGAATCAAAAGTGAGCGAACAATTGATAAGTGAGAGGAAGATCCTCTTTTTTCTTCTGTGAGGGGTGCTCGCGAGGGGTGAGCAAACTTCCGGATAATCACAGCAGGCTGGTGTAGTAGTCGTGCGTCGTGTGCAGAATCTGGATAACGCAGCAAGCACAGGCCGTCGAAGAGATTTGCTTGTGAGTGTTTCGCGGGGTTGACAGTTCAAGTGAAGGGCAGCGATTGCTGCGATGATCGCGGGTGAAGTGTGATTTTTCGCGAAATCAGTGCGAATCGCCTACTGTGATGAGTGGAAATTGCGTGCATAATCATCACACACAAATGATAATAAATCAAAACGCATGCGTGTGAGATGAGAGTTCACCACTACAGTCTCAAGGCCTGCTGCTGCTGTCGTGAAGATACTCTCGCGCGAGCGAGATTCGACTCTCACTGTGACGGCGACGACGACGACGACGTTGGGCCTCTTTTTCCAACGGACTCGGACTCAGACGACCACCACGACACCACGGCAGCGATCCGCGGATATTGACGGGGAAGAAAAATTTCGTGTCTCGGTGAAAATTCGCCACAAATCGGTGCTCGAATCGGCCAACTCGGAAGTTCGGTGCGGTAGTTGTGCGAGCGGAACTACGGGACGAACCCCGGGAATACACGGTGTGAACCAGACGACCGCGAGTCCGGACAGCTTCCGGAAGAGAGCGTAGCAGGCAGGGCAGGGGTGCATCGAAGGAGTCTGTGCCTCGCGGATGACCCTTGGAGCAAATCGAAGCAAATCAGCCTACCTTGATTAGGAGAAGGGAAATTTGAAGAAGTGACTCGCCAAATTTGGGCTAAGGAGGAAAGTTTCAAGTGCGTGCGTGACGTTTCGGAAAAAAGGGAGCAACGAGATCCCAGTGTCGGACGAAATTTTGCGAAAAAATCGCCCTGCAAAGTTGAGACTTTCAGCAATCATCATCGTCACGACCGTCATCATCATCGGCGACGACGACGGCAAGTGTCTGTGTGTATGTGTACGATTTGTCTTCTCAGTGGATGACGAGGAAAATCGGAGAAGACGAAGCCGCGGCAGCAGCATCCTGATCAGCGGATCAACATCGGTGGACCCCCGGTCGTGACACCTTCTGGAAATTCGCGCTCTCTCTCTCTCTCTCTCCGTCTCCAACTCCGGCCACTGTCTCAGTCACTGTCTGCGGACGCAGCAGGCCGTGAAACGGAAAATCCAACTGAAGCACAGTGTAACTAGACCCACTCTTTTTAAAAACTTTTTTTTTTCATTTTTCAACTTTTCAAAACTTTCGTTCGACCCCTCGGAAGATATTTTTCCAGCGCGCTCGCATCCTTCTTCATCTCTTCAATTGCCCGTTTGCGCCCCTGTTTTTGTATGACCGCGTGCCCGTGTGTGTGTGTGTGTGTGTGTGTGATGTGTGATTGAAAATTTTCCGACCCCCCGTCACGCTCCCAAATTCTCTCTCTCCAGCGACCCCTCGTCACCGTCGCTTGGAAAATCCCGAAGCCCGGCTGCTGCACAATATGTGCAGCAAATGAGCACACGTTTCTTTTTTTTTTTTTGGTCGCGTTATGTAAAAAAAGTGACGTTCTGCTTCTAGTTCGATTATGTTTGCCACAAAGGACGAACCCCCTCACACCACCCTTCCCCTTAACACAAGTAGGCGCTGAAATGTGCAACTTGAAGTGTCCTTCTCGAAATCGGAGAGAGCGAAGCTCTCTCTCTCTTGCGCGCACGCTAGAGAGAGAATAAAACGCACTCCTGCAGCATCCAGCCTCCAAAAGTGACAGTTTGGAAGGATCCCCCCACCCCTCCAAAAATCCCACCCTGAAGAGCTTCCCCCCCCCTCATTATCATATAGTGTCGCGCAAACACACACACGAAACTGTCACATTATGGTATTGCTTCCGTTGCTGCTGCTGCTGCTTCCAAAGGCTGCTGCGATGCGCGCTTATGTGGTGGCGGTGCGGCTTCAAGTGGTCGTCGCGGAAATTGTTGGAAAATTGCACTTGAGTTCGTGAAGAACAAGTGTGGCGAGGGGGCGAGAAGGGGAAAATCCGGAATTATGATGATGCATAATGTGAGGCGGAGATTTAGTGTGAGGGATTGGAGGGTTTTTCGAATATTTTGTGGGATATTTGGATCAGACGGAAGGGCACTGGGGAATGGTGATTGATTTGTAATTTTTCGTCAAATTTTAGTACCAATTCTTAGCTTTCAAATCGTAAGTAAAATTGAATCAATCAAACAGGTCTATGTTTAAAAAAAATGCTTAAAATTGTCTGAGGGACCATTTTCACAAGAATTATCTATTTTTATGCAGGAACAGGTAAACCCGCAAACATAGTTCCTCTTTACACTAAGTTCCTTCAATGACCAGAGTGATAAATGACATTTCTGCAGCTATCACTTATGATAAAATGTCTGCTAGAATAGCACAAACTTAAGCTAAAACAGCAAAAAAACTGAGATTTTCTGAAGCTGGATATTTTCGACAGTATTAAGCGAAAACAAGCCTACAGAACAAAGTGGCTTTAGCTTAAAATTTTGCTGGATTAGCCAATTGTTCAGCAAATAACAACACAATCAAACCAGAAAAAAAATCTCTTCTGATTTTTCGATGCCAAATCTGAAAAAGCTAAAACAATTGATAAATCTCTGACATCATTACGCAAAATGTCCACAATAAAAGGAAATTCTAGCCAACCCATTTACATTGTTCGGTTCCAACTGCAAGCATTTTGCTTTCGCTGTTTCTTAGGTTTGTTTCGCTTTAATGCTGATTTTGCTCTTATATTTCTTTTATTTTAAATTTTGATTATTACGTTTTCTATTAATTGAATATGTTGGTTTTCCATAGCTATTGTTTCCCTTCTAATATTTTCTAGTACGTTTCTTTGAATTTTAAGCATGTTAGATTTTATAACTTACATTAAATTAATTAAACTATATTGGTGAATATTTCTTGAAGAAATCATTTAAAATAGATTTGTTTGAGAAAAATGTATACTTCCATTATGATGTTAAAGGTATATCATTAAATCAAGAGTACATTTTCATTTAAACCTATATGCTACAAAATGATTCGATTATTTTGTTGTTTTTTAATACCTTTAAAAATAAATAAATCTATGAATGAAAAATCAACGCTCTCTAACCGAAAAGAACTGTCATGCATTCAAAAATATCAGAAATCTAAACATTTTTTTGCCATTTCTATAAGTAACACTTGATATTTACTTCTCGAAAACATTTTCACCGAAAAGCTTGTCCAATTTCCCATAAGTTTGCGTTTTACAGCATTTCAAGTTGAAGTATGGGCTTACAGCAAAGCAATCGACTTTAATGACCTCCGGGTCATTTTTATTTTTAAAACCGCTGTATCTTCACAAAAATGGTCAAAACAGAGTCTTTCGTGTAAAAATCTCTGAAGAATTGATTCCCGCAAGCCTTTTTTTTTATTTTGACGTTTAGACCAGTTATCAAAAAACTGTACTGCCCACCATTGAAAAAACGGCTAATATCCACTTTTGGCAAAAACGAGATATTAGCACCAGGTGGTAGAGGATGTTCCAACGCACCTCCTGGAACTTGAATTTTACTGAAATAGTGTTAAGACTTGGCTGCCGATGCGAAAAACCAAACGGCTAATATGCCACTCTTATGGGAAATTGCCTTGACGGAGATTTTGTGACAAACACTAAAACGCGTTTTTCTCGGAATACTTGATTTGGCATAATAGCCGAATTTTCAATTATGGGCAGTGTATTCATAAATGATTTATTTTATTTTTTAGGAGAGTTGCTTCATCTTACATTTTCGTGAATCTTTTTAAACATATTAGGCTTTTTCCACAAAAATGTTGACCGAAAAAAAATCACCTTAAAATTTGATTTTTATACTTGAAAATTAAAATATTTAATAAAAGTGGTGAGTATTTTTTTGAGTGTATTTTTTTAGAAAGCCCGTCTAATTTCCTACAAGTTTGTCTCTGACCACTTTTTATATTCGAGATGCAGCAATGTTCAAATTACTAAATACAAAAATATTTAAATATCTTCCCCCCTTCTCAAATGTCATTCTCGAGTGCAACTGAATCCATATATACAAGAATAACTTATATGTTTCATTAAAATCGACAAGAGTTGGTTACAACCGATTCCTTAGTTGGCCTGGGATTGCTCTGGACTGATCTCCACTAAGGCAGATTCATAAGAAATTAATGTACCCTACGTTTCAGAATTAATACAAAATACAAGTTTTCATACTCGAATGTTTTTACAAAAAATGATATGAGTAAATTTAATTTTTATGCAACAACCTATAACACTTTTTTACGCAAAAAAAATCAACGGCATTTATCAAATGTTTCATCTACTAGCCAACAGCCAATTCATTTCTAGAGCTGTTTTGTTTTATTATTATTACTTTTTGTTTTAACTTTTATTCCAACCGCCCACGGGTTCTGTTGAAAAAATTGAAGAGAAGGTAAACAATTAAAAGACAATAAATATTTTATTCTACATTGAAATTGAATCGAGTGAAAATGTTCAATTAATGTTGCCCCTGATTTTTTGATAAAATTATGAGGTGGACGATACAAAAACAGTTTAAAAATATATTGGCCTATTATAATACTGAAATAAAAAAAGTACAAAATTCCAATATTCTTGGAATTTTGCCCCGTTTCCTTATATAGTAATTCGATATACCTAAGGCTACCAACTGTACGGATTTTTTCCTTATCGTACGGATTTTCGACCCTCTCAGCGGATTTTTAACAAGCCGGAATTTTTGTACGGAATTTTTCGACTTTAAAAAAAATGGAATTGCTTTTTTGATTGGGCCAAAGCTTTTGCTAATTAGACATTTTTATTTAACTGTCAGTTTGATTTCAAAGGGATAACTTGCATAGTTTTCCGAGTTTTCCTTAGTTCAAACATGATTTTCAATCATGGAGCATTTCCATTCGAGCAGTTTTTGCTTTTCTACAATCCCAAGTAACATTTTTTCCAGGAGTTCTACAAGAGCTCTTCAAGATAGCTACAGCATAGCAGTTTGGACCGCGGTAGGATAAAATTCTCTTCAAAACTTCTTCAGGAGTTTGGAAAAGTACTTGAAGAGAGTTTTATCCTGCCGCGGTCCAAACTGCTATGCTGTAGCTATCTTGAAGAGCTCTTGTAGAACTCCTGGAAAAAAAAATGTTACTTGGGATGTATTCCTTATGGGAGAACTGTCATTTCTACCACGCGAATCCGGTGCTCCATTGTTCTTTCCAAATTCCTTGCAAAATATAATTATCAAATAAAAGATCCAAAAGCTTTCAAAAGCTTGTGAAAATAGCTTGTGTTTATAGGACCTTTCCAATAAAAACTCTAGAAATGTTTTCGTGAAAACACTTAAAACGATATTATTCGTAAAAGCAAACTTGACATTTCGTAAACTTTTAAACTTTTAACAAAAATTTCTAAATTTCAAATTTATCTAAATAATTTCTTGACAGTTTTTGTTATACCATGGTGTCATATCGGTTAAGTGTACGGATTTTTGCTCAGCAAGAGTTGGTAGCCTTAGATATACCCAATTACAAAATAAGGAAAGGAGGCAAAATTCCTAGAATAATTGAATTTAGTAGTATTAATTCTTCATTTCAGTGTTTTATTTCTTTTTGAATCCAAGACACATTTTCTCCTGTTGATTTTTCGTCACGAGCATTTAATTTCCTACTGCTAGTACTAAACATATCAAATTTCGGGTATAAATGCTATGATTCCGTTCTGAAACACCATGCGCCTCCATAGATTCTTTCTAAAAAAGAATTATTTATAGGAGACGCTTGGTTGTTAACAATCATTCCAATGCGTTGATATGACACATTTTTTTAATGTTTAGTAGGACTAGTACCGAAAAATTGGATCGAAAAAAACAAGTTATTTGGTGAAACCAATAGTCATCAGTTTAATTGATTGATTGAATACCAAATGATTCGGTAAGAGATTTCGCGGCCGTGAAATTTAGTCAATACCGTGAAATTCAAAATAATCATTTTAATAATTGCTCCTTAGTTCAGATTAATTTTTTTAATGGTCGTAAGTGCATATGAGGAGGACTAGGACTCATAGGTTGTTTTAAAAATTTAATTAAGGGTTATTCAAATTTAGATTTTTGAATTCATACGCAAAAACAAGATTTCAAACAGGTATTTTGGAAGCAATTGCCAAAATAAGTGTATTTTTTAAGGTATTGTTCATGACAATGTTTTACATAGTGCAGATAACCAATTGTAAATTTCCACTAAAATCAGCTTTGATTGTAATAACCATGCCATGGATACTAAAAAGGTAATGTTTAAGCATTTTGTAACATGAATTGATTTTTTTTTTCATTTTTCAAAAAGGAACTGAAAGAATGTAACTCGAAATTTGAATGATCGCAAACCAGATGGAGCTACTTAATTTTTTAATCTCTGTAAAATTTAGTTATTACGTAAAGAAAATGAACAAAAGTCTTGAACCCTGTTGGTTATCACACCAATCAAAATCAAATTTAATCTAAATAAAAAAAAGTATTGAATATTTTGATATTAGAATGAATGAAATTTTTGTCAGTTTATTTGAAAAAAAAAACAATAAAATCGGAAAAGCTGAGAGCGTTTTGTAGATCTGAATAAAACCAACAAATTGCTATTGAAAGATTCCAGAGAAATCGACAAAATGGAAAAAACGTAACTCGCCAAAAAAAAATTAAAATATCTGTGAATTTATCAAAATATGTCTTTTTCCGATCCGTGTCGGTTTTTTCAATGAATATTTAAATTTCCATCTAATTTTTTTGGAATGATAATGGAAACTTCGGGATATTTCGGCCTTAGATGATTGAGTCTGGAGGGCACTAAAAATTCTTGAAATATCAAATCAAACATTTTATTAAATTAAATCTTTTCGTCAACTTCATGGTCAAAAGCTCTGTTGAGTAACATAGCCAGTCTTTGAGATTACAAAAATTGCATTCCCAGCCAAAAACAATGCGTTATGTCAGCAGCAGCAGCAGTACCTCCGTTGTTGTATAACGTCGCGAATTGTCTTCGTTCCATAAACATAAAAAAATGCCTTTTTAATGTAAATCAACCCGTTCCACCGTTCGTTCCAATATTCGTTCGATATTCACTCGAGAAACACACACACTTACACACACACGCTCGAAACGAAAGCGCCAACTATCTCCAAATACCATCTCTTTTCTTTTTTTCCTTTCCTTTCTTCAATTGGTTTGGCCCCTTCACAATTGTGCAAAGCACAGCGCATTCACATTCGGTCGAAAGTGCGTCTCGTCTTTCTCTATTTTTCTTTTTCTCGTGTGTGTGAATGTGTGCGTTTTTGAGCGTGTTTGTGTCAAGTGTGGGACATCTTGGCTCTTTTTTCGCGAACAATTTTCTCTTCTCTCTTTCTTTCGAGAGTTTTGAGAGAGCGAGAAATTTGCAAAACACATTTTCGCACACGCAAGACTTCGTCTTGCCCCAATTGTCCCCCCTCTCTCTGCTTTAGTGTTCAAAGCTGCGTGAAGAAGTTCGCTGTCGCTCTCCTCTCTCTCTCTCAAACAACAACACACCAATACACGCTAACGTGAGTTTAGTGAGAGAGAGTTTTGTGTTTGTGAGTGTGTTGATTCAGAAAAGCGATCGCGAAAAACGCTGCTGCTGCTGCTGGAACTGGATTTTCCAGCCCCAAAGTGTGTGCAAAGTGCCCCCGAAAAACGGTCGGTCGCGCGGTCGGGGTCGATTCCTTGGACTTGAACAAGTTTTCGGGGCGAGTGGTTTTGAAAAAGGGAGGAAAAAAACGGGCTGAAAGTGTTTCAAAGTGCTGAAAGTGGTGCTGCCTGGAAAACGTGAGATTAAGGGAGGGTAGCGCAAGTAAAAAAAAAGAAAGGAAAACTTTTGTGTGAGTGGGGACGAAGAAGAAAAAGTTGCACACCCCTTTCGGTGGGGCCGTCGGACCCCCGTGACCCCCCACCCTTCGGACAGTTTGTTAGACCCTTTTGAAATGTGAATTTCGCCCTCCAAAAAAATCACGCATAATTTTGAGCCATTTCGTCGAAATTTCGACCAAAAATTCAAACTGCGTGTCTGTGTGTCCGTTCGCTCCCTTGTCTGCCATTGTCGGTGTGTGTGTGTGTGTGTGTGTGTGTGTGTGTGTGTGTGTGTGTGTGTGTGTGTGTGTGTGTGTGTGTGTGTGACCCATTCCAGGTAGTACCTGCTGGCTGGCCTAGCCTCTGTGTGTGGAAACCAGGAAACATGTCAGGGTCAAAAGAAGAAAATCTGATCTTTTGCGCATATGTTGCAATTTTTGCCCCACCGCCGCCGTCGCCACCACACAGAAAAACATGCGAGCTCTCCAAAATCTCTAATGTGTGTGTGCGCGGTTGTATTTGTGGTGGTCTCAAAGTGTGTCCTGTCACTTGTGTTCTTTTTTGGAAGACGAAAGCCCACCCGAAAGTGCCGCAGTGGAAAATACACTAGTTTTCTTCTGAGGGGAAAGAGGAAAAGCGGAAACAAGGGGGAAGAGGGGAGGGAATTTTCCGATTATCACTGACTGACTGAACACTAGTTGTACAGTGGTGGTGGAACGGCGGCAGACGGATCGGTGCCAAACGGGTTTTGTTGGTTTCCGGCGACGGCGACCAAGGCGGCGAGATGGCTCAGCTGTTTCGAGGTTTTCTTGGAACGTTGGACGTTGGTCGCTGAGGGAATTCTGGAGGAAGAAGCAATAAAATCATTTAAATTTTATTGGAAAAATCATATCGAAGATTTAACGAACAAACAAACAATATTATTTCGTTTTAATGAAACATTCGAATGAAGTTTCAAACGAACTTGAAACTTAAAAAAAACGTACGACTCCATTTTTTTCAAAAATATTATTCTTTTGGAGACGCATTATACTTTAAAAATAATGTGATTCTGCCTAAATCCATATTGTTTTATGTGCATTTTTATATGCATCAAAAAGATCGTTGAGTTATTTATTACTATTATTTACCTTAAAAAGTTATAGTGAAAATTATATTAAGCACAGACAAACAATAAAATACATCATGCTATTGTAAAGAATTTAAGAAATATTTAATCTGAACATTTATGAATAAAAAACAAATAATTGAACGTGCAGCATTTTGATTATTGTTTTAAACGAAGATATATAATTTTAGCCGATATTTCTAAAACTAGATCGGTATTTTTCGCTGATAAAAAATATAACAAGGTGGATAAGAGTCAAAAGAGTAGAACTGAACTAAATAAAGTCTTAGTTTGTTCTTGAAACGATCAAAAGTTCTCGATACCTTATGATAGTGCGGCTAGATACAAAAGTTTCCTCGAAACTCAGCTTAAATTCAAGAAAAGATCTTAACACCCATTCTAATCTTAACTATTAGTTTCGATAACTTAAATTTCACTTAAAATGCATTTGAAAGTGATTTCATTTTAGTTTACCTTGTTCTATAACCATTTCAAACCGAAATTGAACATTTAGCTCATAGAAGAGTTAGAAATTCCAAACAAATTTCCAACTTTCCACGAGCTTTGAAAAAATCAATATGAAATTTCTCCCTCCCTGCTGAAAATGCCATTAAATTTGATAATATTGGTTTATTTTTGGGGTAAGGCCGTTGCAAATATTTTAATGTTTAATTAATGTTTAGTCAACTGAAAACCAGTCAAAATGCATTTTCCTGCGTTAATAATCATATTTAGCATGTTTGAACTCCTTTTAAGACATTTTAAATTTTCATGAAACACCAATATACAGTACCACGAAAAGTTTTTTTATTCGCGAAAAAAAAAATCCGTCGATACATCGATATTTTGAAAACTAATAATTGGAAAGCAACTGGACGCGTGTAAAATGGATTTTAAAACAATTTTTCCATCCAATTGTTGAAACCTAGGCTTGTAATTTAAATTTTTATATTTTTTTATTTTTTTATTTTATTTGCCCTTACCCCTCGACTTTGGTCAGAGCCAAGGGACATAAACTTCGAAAAATATTTGCAACGGTCTAAGCCTCATTTAAATTTATTCAATATGTTTTTTTGCTCGAAAACGACATTATCCTAGACTGAAATAAAAAAAAGTACAATATTCCTATATTTTCCTTATTTAGTATTTTGAAAAACCCAATTACTAAACAAGGAAAAGGGGCAAAATTCCTAGAATAAAGTAATTTTGTACTTTTTTTATTTCAGTGTGGTTTACTAAATAATTACCTAATTTGGGAAAACTATGTTTGACATTGTGTAATAAACTCTAGCCACTTGGCTTTTGATTTTTTTTTTGTTGTTGAGTATCCCATGATATTTTTATATCTTTTGAACTTGTTTTTAAAAATTTCAAAATAAAAGATACATAAAAAATCGAAATTTAAACAATTGTATGGTTTTGATATCTTATTACATGAATTAAATGAACACATTAAATAAAGTATTTGTATTTCATGTATGTATTTCAATATTAATTTATGCAAAACAATTCTGTTACGTTTTGTAGAATTTCAAAACATAAGTTTTTTTTACATTGTTCAAAACTATTTAGAATTTTGAAAATTTTGTTATTTTTAATAAATAATTGTTGATTTGTGAGAAAAAATTTAGTCAGTGCAGAAATTCCTCAAATATTTGATAATTAAGTTGTTTATAAACTTGTTGAGCATTTTGCATTCTGATGTACAAAAAGAAAAAAAATAAAAAAAATCAATAAATTGTTCATATTTTTGGAGTTAAATGTATTTTCAAAACAATAATATTAATTTTAAGGAAACAGTTTGATATTTTGGAAAAATATTTTAAGAGTTTTTCATAACTACTAGCAGTAAAAAAAGTAACTATTTTATACAAATAATCACTATTAGGTATGTACAGCATGAAATAAAAAATTGAGTTCTTGGTGGTTTTAAATAACATTCATTATCAGTAATCAAAAACACTAAAAAAATGATTATTTTGCGCATTTCCGTTTCCATTTAAAAACTTGAGAAATAACGTTTTTTCAGACCATGTTTTAAAGAATTCTTCCCATCAATACCTACAATTTTGCTGAATCAGATAAAAAAAAAAACGTTTTCAAGATATCAATTTTTGAATATTTTTATAGCATTTTTTGTCAATCTAAAAATACTAAATATCTCGAAATTGAAAAAAAAATTAAAGGGATATTCTTGGAAGCATTGCTCTTCTTGGATTTTAACAGGGTTTTTTTTCTAGGAGGTGGAAAGGATGTTTTTTTTTGTAAAATCCTCTTAATCAAATTTTAAATTTCAGATGAACACATTTTTAAAACTTCCCAACAGTCATTTCCTGCTTTCCAGTGAAATTTACATAATCCTTCAAAACAAAACAAAGCTAATATTAGAAATTATTTAAAAAATTACTATTTTAAGTGTTCAGGTAGACACCATGTTTTAGCGATTTTGACTTTTTCATTTTATTAAAAATATAATGTTGTTATTTTAAATAAAGCAAGATCCCTCATTTCTCGTTAAAAATCTGTTGAAATATCTTGGATAATCTTTTCTTGTCATTGAATAGACAAGTTTTATTTAGATGCATAATTTGGCATTATTCAATATTTGATTAGTTTATTAGTTTAGATTTCTTTCTGAAAGAAAACTGAAAAATGAAATGCTATTTTTGCATCAGTAAAAAAATGATTTTAGAATGTTTATTGTCGTTGTGAATGTTTATTGTCGATATTTGATTATTTGAAGGATTGCTCCTTTTTTTTCATGCAATCTATGTATACTTTTAAGAGCTTTTAATGTTACTTGTTTTAACAAATCGAAATATGAGAATCTATTTTTGCAAATATGGTTTCAAAATTTGTTTCCAAAATGCACACATTTATGTATAATAAGCGAAAATTTTACTCTAAACTAATTTAAGTACAGGTTCGATTATCCGAAAGTTACATTACCAAGACTATTTTTATTTATTTCAATTATTGTTTAACAAAAACTAATTTTTATCAAAAAAAATCTAATGGTGTAAAAAAACCTTCTTACTTTTGTCTGGTGGTAATATGATTGCTCCACAAAACTTGTTGAATTTACCCAAAAAATTGCCACTAAATTGCTCAAAATCTATACGGAGGCTTTTGTAGATTGTATAAAAAATTACCACATTTTTTGGGGGTTTGCATAATTCGAAGTCATCGCTAGATTTGAAATGGTCACTTAGTGCCTTTGCCGTTTTCACTAAAATTTTGATGAGAAAACTATTTTTTAAATGGTGTGCAAATTATTCCCATTATTTATATCTATTACTAAAACACTCCCCTACTAAAAATGCCTTGAAATTGAAAAAAAGGATTTCTCAACATTTCTCATTTGATTTACCATTTGCCAAAATTTTCCTTGACACTCAAACAAAAATTGTTTGTTTCCGAAGGTTAATACTTCTCATAAAGATTCAAAAACAATTGTTGCTAACTTGTTTAGATTAATCAAACTTAATTTTGAATGTTTTTGATTTGTTCATTCCATCATTTTATAGTTCCACAGTTGCTTTTCCCTGTTGAGAAAAGGTATTATGAATGTTTGCCAAATTTGTATGCACAACTCGAAATTTGTTGTCCAGGCCAATTTTCCACCAGATAACACATTACATCACTCTCTGCCACAAACAATCCTGCGACCACGAAAAAAACCCTCGTGTCATCTCACCCAGTGCTGCCCATCTGTCTAGATCTTTTTTTCTGCTGTTTTTGCTGCTGCTGTTGTTGTCATTTTTGCAGCAGCATTCGAGTTTACACACCAGCGCCAATGTTTCGGCAGACTCTCGGACTCTCAACTCAGGACAAAAAAAAGAGGAAGACAAGAGTGTGTGTCCACTCTACACACTCGCACAAATACTATCTCCAAACAAGGGACTAGGACAAAGCAGCAGCAGCAATAACAATAATCTGCAGTGGTGTGCGTGTGTACGTGTTTTAGTGTGAAGAATTGTTCGTAATTTTCGGGAATCCTTTAAATTCTTGACCATTGTCGCGTTTGCCTTCCTTGGATTGACAGAGTTGGTTGGAAAGTTGAAGAATTTAAAGGTGTAACTTGATTCAGTGTATTGCAGTGCAGAAATTTCGGAAATGCTGATTTTCGCTGGATAGTGGACCAGAAATCAATACCGATTAGCAGGCTCGTCCGAAGGAAAGTTTGCACGAGAAAGTGTTGCCAAACTGGGGGGGGTTTCCCCCCTGGAAAAGTACTCTGTGTGACAAAGTGAAGCAATTTCAATAGAATGCAAGTGACTGTTTTTTCCCCCCAGTTTCAATGGGAAAACCGACATAATTGACTAGCAAATGAACAGAATCATTGCTCATAACGAGTGAAAACAATGAATTTTCCACACAAACACGCACGCACACTAGCACGTGAAATTTCTCTCCCTGCCAATTTTTGCTCTCACACTTACTCTCACAAATTAAATCGTTCTCTCGCTCTCTCTCATGTTGGAAAATGTGTGCACCGTTTTCTGCACACAACACATTTTCCACACGTGAAAGGCAAACAAACACATACACGTGGCAGAAGCAGAAGCAAAATTTCGCACTGCGAGCCTCGTCGTCGGCGAAAAGCTCGACCAGCAGCAGCGCCGACGAGAGCAACAGAAGTTAAGGTCCGGCTTACGTCATAATGACTCTATCCTCCAGGTTTCCCTCAAGTAATTTTCCCTCTGTTTTTTTGCGAGGATTGTGTTGGTTAGAAAGGAAGGAAGGAAAACTTCTTTGGGACAGCTTTTTTAAGCATTCTGCAAGCAGAGAGGGTTTCAAGATTTGCTGCAGGGTGGTGGTTTAGGATTAATTTGGAGGGTTTTTTTTCTTAATCTTTTGATTTCATATTCGACTTGAATATCGAAACTTGTATAAATTACTTAATTTTGCATTAAAATTTCACCAATTATAAGATAAGATATTTCAAAACTATGCAATGTATGTGAATCAATGTGAAAATGTATTTTGTTTTAAAAACTCAACCTAAACTAAAAAAAACCTTTCAACTTCATTATTGCTGGAATTTTTCAAATAACTTGCACTCTATCAATCCAAAAATATGTTTCATGAACTTATAATTTAAGTTGCATTTGCCATCATTTTATTTTTCAAATGCACACACATCTAAGCCACTTAAAAATAACAAAATTCCAAATTTCTAGCGCAGCTTTCAAAATATTGAAGCAAAACGCTGTTTATGCTACAATCGCAAATTTGCAAAATATCAATGAATTTATGGCAATATTTTTGTAACTTAAATTTAACAACTTTTTTCGATATGTGGTTCCAAAATGCAAAATTTTCTAAAAGTCTTATAGTGTCTGTTTGAGTCTGTTTGATTAAAAATACAAAAAAAATATACAATGTTTTTCGAATATTTTACAACCAATTGTTCAATCTTGTTTAAAAAAATCTACTTTTTAATTTCATCAACTTTTTTTGATTTTTGATTTTTTGAGAAATTTTTTAAGGAGAGGGGAAAAAATTTGAAAAAGGTAAAAATCAACTAAAATTCATATTTTTACACCTATCTGACATTACTAATCTTATTTGAAGACATTCACCTAAATTGCATTGCCTTTTCGGCCTTTGAAAAATAGAATAAATTTATTTTTAATTAACCTTTTTAGAAGAATGTAAAAAATTAACTAAATTTTAACAATATTCATTATTTTACAAAACATCGTATCTCTTAAATAGTGAAATTTTCATAATTTGCAATGTGGGTAGAAAATGACTCAAAATTTGATTAGAAACAAAAATAGATTTAGATCATGGAACTACAATTTTTAGTATCAAATATTAAAATTTTCACAAAATACCGTATTTTTAAAATTACCAAATTACTAAAATTTTATTATTTAAATTTTTATTCTCTTGTCTCAAATGAAGGTCATTGTCAAGAAAAAAGAAAAAAAGAAATTTTGAAAAAAATTAAGCAAAATTGTCGCTCTACAGTGAAAATGTCATTAGGCTGGTACCAATTTTATTTAAAGTTTTTGTCTCCCCCCCCCCCCCCCCCCTTCAAAATTGGCCCGAAAAATCAGGGGGCAAAAAAAATACTTTTTTCAAAAAACTTCAAAATTTCAATGGTTATTTAAGTACAATCACCTGAAATCAATTTAAAATGCATTTCCCTGCGTTTAGACTCATTTTGAGCAAGTTTGGGTTGATTTAAAAATCATTAGAATTTTTGAAAATTTTCGATATTTAAGTTTTTGTATCGCTAAAATTTTTGATTTCGTAAAATTTTTCATTTTCTTAAAATTTAATGATTGCAAAACAACTGAACTAGTGTAAAATGCATTTTAAAACACTTTTTCCATGCAAATGCTTGTTATTTCAATATTTATATTTTTGATTTTTGCGGTCTCACAATTAAAACTTATTAAAAATCTTTAAAGTACCCAATTTGATTTAACCCTTTGAAGCTCGAATTTTGAAAAAAAAAATTGGGTTAATGATGGGAACATGATTCTTATTACCATATGAAAGTTAAAGCTAGTTTTAGAAATTTCAATATTTGGGTCATATATGACCCATCTGCCCTTTAAGGGTTAATACATAAAAATATAATTGAAATAAAGTTTATTTTGCCCCACTGGTTTTTACGAGAGACTAAATTAATTTAAAATTTTCAATGGACTAATTTGCATTATTGGTAACGGCGCAAAATTTTGTTTTGATATTTATGACCGTATCACAATTTAATGAAAAATCACAAAACATTGTATATTTTTAATAATGCAAAATTACAAATTTTAAAACTTGTAATATTTCGTAAAAATTGTCTTTGTAGCACTTTTAAAATCTAATTACAAAAATTTTCACAAAATATCGCATTTTTAACTACTAAAATTTTCATAATTAGCAATAGGAATATTAAAGACGCAAAACTGTATAGATTTTCACTTCTCTACAATTTTGAAAAAAAAATAAAACACACGCTAATTTTGTTTTATTTTTTTTTTAATTTAATTTCAAGAATGTTGTGAAATTATCAGAAAATGTATTTATTTAATCAAAATTATTTCCAAGTTTGAGAAAAATGGTGTTGAATAAATTATTATTAATAAATAAATTATTAATTTGAACAAGTTACATTATGAAGGCAATTTATGTTTTTTTAATATTAAATGAACTTTCAATTGTTCCGTATTTTTTGTAAATTGATTGTAAAATGCTCTTTATTTGCCAAAATTAGAAAAAGGAAACACAAATCAAGTAGAGATCAGAATTTGAGAGTTCGTCTAATTAAAAATTTAAGTCCTCAGTTACTGTTACAAAATAACAGAAAATCAACAGTTTAAAAACTGATTATCTTTATGGTCAAATTAAAGAATTTTAATGTAATTTAATGTAATTGTGGTCAACTCTAAATTCGATAATTTTCTGTTATTTTTTTAATAAAACGCTCCGAAATTTAAACATTTGTATCCCTTTTCTACAAAAAAAAAGCCTATTTTGAACAGATTAAAAAAAATTAAAATAAATATAAATTTTGATTTCTAAAAATTGGTACAATTATCTGTAGCCTGATTTCTCCGAGAAGCTTTTCTGAATATACCCAAGATCGCTTAACTAACATAATTTGATGAAATATGTCAATTATTAAAAAGATTGTATTTTAGATATACTTAATTTGTGCTTAAATAAGCAATTATTTACAAAAAATATTTAAAACCATTTCTTTTGTAAGTTTTTGTGAAATCAAATCTTGATTTTATCTAAAAAACATGTTTTGTTGTGGAACTGTTCGAATAAGTTTGCAACTATCAAGAAACATTACTGAGCTTCTAATTGACACCATGTCTCGGCCTCCCTCCGGTCTCTCCTTGTGTGTTTCTGTATGTCCGTGTGTTTGTGCGCAGTTTACTTTGCTCTCAACGTCGAGGAAAAACAAAAAAAAATAAGAAGCAGCAAAACCAACCAAGTTGGTGTTCACAGGAAAAAAGACCCTTCAGCAGTATCAGCCATTAGTCAGTGTCTTCTTCTTCGTCTTCTTCCTCTGCTAGTCTCAGCCTCAAATGAGAGAAGTTTTGCTGGGAGGTGGTGTGTTCCACCATCATTCTGCAGCAGCAAGAATAGTGTCAACCACCTCGAGGAATTTCAGGCTGCTTCTTGGAATATAATACGACGACGACCTTTTCGGACTCATTTTCCGAGTTGCCGTTGGTCGAGTTTGGGTTACGGGCTCCTCCGGACTGTGTGGACCATTATGCAAAAAAAATGAAAAAGAGGGATGCTTTTCATTTTAAAAATGACACACAAACAACACAAATAAAAACACACACACACAAACTCACTCACTCACAGAGAGAGAATGTACACAGGATAATACCGGAGGATTAGTAGGTTGACCATTGTTGTTGTGTGTTCTGTGTTGGCGAGGGGGGGATACAATAATAACAAGGCACAAAAAAGAAAAAAAAAAGTGGAATAGTTTTGCCTTAAAAAATCGATAGGCTTTTTTGGTACCAAATATGGTATTGTGGACATTGGAAGGAGACGCTTGGTAGCTTGTAATTTTTAAGCTACCTTATATCTCCATGTATGAATGTCTTTCAGTTTCCCAACAAGCACAGTTGACTATGGTGACAAACAGTCTTATTTTAGTTAAAGGACCTCAAATAAATTAGAACTGTCCATTAGGGTGGTCCAAATCCGGGTACCCCCCGTTGCTATCCTTAGGGCCGATTGCGTATAAATGAAATTTTCGGAAGCTAATAATTTTGCGGGAAAATCCTTAAAATATTATGACTTTGGGAAAGTTGATACAAGTTTAAATAAGATCCTACATCCGAGAATTGGTAAGGATAGGACAATTAATGCAGGTAAAAAACTGAAACAGTTGCTATTCTCCCTATATTTTGATGATTTTTGTCATACAAACATCAAGAGCATTCAGGGACAGGTTCCCGTGGTCAGAATGAGCTCAAACTTGGAATTTAGCCTAGAGATAGGTCAATCTTTGATTTTAGGGAGTGGCACTGAGGATTTGAACCACCCTATTGTCCATACAAAAATAGTGCGTAAATATTCAAAAAAAAAACGTTTGAAGGAATTTTCTGGTCGATTTGGCGTGTTTGGCAACGTTATAGGTATACCAAATGAATTCAAATTAACTTTTTTTTACTAAAAAACAATTTCTGGAAATCCGTTTTCGTTGTTTGAGTACATCAAAATCGGGGGAAATTTCATTTGTTCAGAAAACTTCCTAATTTTAATGGAAATCAAAGTCTAATCAATCAAAAACAATAAGAAATCCCGAGTAGACGGAAATAACTTGGGAATAACATTTTCTGATATTTTAAAATACTAGGCAATAACATTTTATGTTATTTATAACAAAATTTGTTATTCGTCGTTATGATTTTTTTTGTTATTGGATTGTTATTGTAATAACAGACTAATAACACTTTTAGTTACTCTTCGAACAAATCATTGTTATTATTTTTTGTTATTTTAACAACTAATCCGAACATCTTAATAACAGTTGGAGTTATTCTTCCATAAAAAAAAATGTTATTCAAAAGTTGTTTTGGCTTTAAACCAATATCAGACCAATAACAAATTTTGTTATGATACCATAAACAGTTATTAAACCCTTATGCAAAAATTGATTTTTCAAGAAGATTTCATAACACTTTCTGTTATTTTAACAGTATTTGCTATTGAAATGGCATGAATTTTGTTATTACCGTCTGCCCGGGAATGCATTTCCCTGCATTGGTTATCATATTAAGCATGTTTGGTTTCTTTTTTGTTTAATTCCTTTGTTTAGTACCACAAAATGTTTTTTTTTTACATTTTTTTTTGTTAATACTTAGATATTATGAAAATTGATTGTAAAATAACTGAACTGGTGTAGAATGACTTATTTGCAATTCCGTTGTGAAACTAATTACCTTTTTTGTCATTCTCGCAGGCCTACTTTTCTCTTTTCTAAAAGTTTCGAAAAGTGATAGTTTTCGACACAAGTGCTGAAAAGTTCTACTTTTCAGCACTGAAATGCGTGCTGCAAAGTTGATCTTTTTAGCACTTGTGTTGAAAAGTCATACTTTTCGATATTGTTTTGATTTTATGAGTGAATTGACTAAACACATAGACAATTTACATAAAATTCCATTCGAAGGGAGTTTTTCGGAATTGCAAAAAATGTTGTATGGAACTTGTTGCAAAACTTGAGTTTTTCAGCAATCGTCGTATTTATCCATCTCGGTAAACCTCGTTTGATAAATGTACTGTAACTTGTATGCATTAACTACTATTAAAACTGTAGCTAACGTCCGAGCGGGCGGACAATTCAAAGCAGGGAAAACTGTGATATTATATTGTTTTATTCAAATGTAAAGATCATGGCTTGTAATTTAATTTTTATATATTTTTTGCTCCCTTCTCGACTTTGGTCAGAGTCAAGGGATAAGGAACTTTGGTCAGAGTCAAGGGAACTTCAAAAAATATTGACACCGACCTTACGATTTTTTGAAAATATGTGTTCTTTGGAAAAAACAGAAATCATACCCAACAAAAAAATAACTAACGTATTTACGTACTTTACAGATTTTTTGATAAAGTGCACCATTTTTTGAGATAACAAAAAACTGATTTTAACTGAAAAATTGCAGTTTTGCAATTTAAGAAAAAAATTCACGTTAACAGCAACAAGCAAGAACCAAATCTGAAAATATGATTTCACAAAAGTTCAGTAAATTTTCTATAATTTCGTTTAAAAAACATTGAAGAAAGAAAAGAAAGAAAACTAACCGGAAAATTAAAGTTTTCAACATCTCACCAAAGCAGCCGCTCTAATTTTCTAATGTCAATATCTCAGCAACTCATGATCAAATTTTCAAAGTTGAAAACGAAACATGTGGTAAATTTGACGATTTAATAATTTTCTTTCGAAAAAAATATTTTGAGAATTTGGAAATCAAAACTAACACTTCAAAAGGGCCAATCATACAATAGTACGTCCTTTTATAATGTTCGTCTTAAATCGTTTATTTATAAATTTTCAATCAAATAAAAACGATTATTACTTTTAAAAGATTTCGATTTTTAGATTGCATAACAGAAGTAAAATTTTAGGAAAAAACTAACTTAATCCACCTATGTGGTTGGAGCCTTCCTCACTCATTACCAACAGTAAATTTACATACATTTAAGTGAGATCCGGCTTCAAAAAAGTACATAAATGTCACTTAAGTGACCATATCTCGAGACAGGGTTGCCAGATCTTCAATGTTTTAGACTCGTTGGAAAGGTCTTTTGATAACCTAACCAACGATGGGTCGGATGGTGGATCCGGACATAGTTTACATACATTTAAGTGAGATCCGGCTTCAAAAAAGTACATAAATATCACTTAAGTGGATAAATCTTGAGAAATGGTTGCCAGATCTTCAATGTTTTGGACTCGTTGAAAAGGTCTTTTGATAACCTAACTAACGATGGGTCGGATGGTGGATCCGGACATAGTTTACATACATTTAAGTGAGATCCGGCTTCAAAAAAGTACATAAATATCACTTAAGTGGATAAATCTTGAGACAGGGTTGCCAGATCTTCAATGTTTTAGACTCGTTGGAAAGGTCTTTTGATAACCTAACCAACGATGGGTCGGATGGTGGATCCGGACATAGTTTACATACATTTAAGTGAGATCCGGCTTCAAAAAAGTACATAAATATCACTTAAGTGGATAAATCTTGAGAAATGGTTGCCAGATCTTCAATGTTTTGGACTCGTTGGAAAGGTCTTTTGATAACCTAACTAACGATGGGTCGGATGATGGATCCGGACATAGTTTACATACATTTAAGTGAGATTCGGCTTCAAAAAAGTACATAAATATCACTCAAGTGGATAAATCTTGAGAAATGGTTGCCAGATTTTCAATGTTTTGGACTCGTTGAAAAGGTCTTTTGATAACATAACTAACGATGGGTCGGATGGTGGATCCGGACATAGTTTACATACATTTAAGTGAGATCCGGCTTCAAAAAAGTACATAAATATCACTTAAGTGGATAAATCTTGAGACAGGGTTGCCAGATCATCAATGTTTTGGATTCGTTGGAAAGGTCTTTTGATAACATAACTAACGATGGGTCGGATGGTGGATCCGAACATAGTTTACATACATTTAAGTGAGATCCGGCTTCCAAAAAGTACATCAATATCACTTAAGTGGCCATATCTCGAGACAGGGTTGCCAGATTGTCAATGTTTTGGACTCGTTGAAAAGGTCTTTTAATAACCTAACTAACGATGGGTCGGATGGTGGATCCGGACATAATTTACGTACATTTAAGTGAGATCCGGATATATGTGAAAACACATTTTTATACATAACTTTTGAACTACTTATCGAAACTTCAATCTGTATAAAACTCGATCTATGGGACCCTAAACCAAGTCGAATGCAATAGGTTCGGGTCAAATCGGTTCAGCCAGTGCCGAGAAACGTGAGCTAGTTTGTTGGTCACATACATACATACACACACACATACACACAAACATTTGTTCAGTTTTCGATTCTGTGTCGATATGTATACATGAAGGTGGGTCTACGACGTTTTTATACGAAGTTCATTTTTAGAGCAGGATTATAGCCTTACCTCAGTGAGGAAGGCAAAAATAGATATTTTGCGAATTGGTTACAGTAGCATGTACAAAGCATGTTCTGATACTTTAAGCTATTTTTTCATTAATTAGGCCTGAAATTTAAAATTTAATTATTATTTTTAGTTTAAGTCAAATTTTTACAACTTTCTAGATCTTTGCATATTTAACAAGCTACAGATTGAGTGGCCCTATCTTCCCTACTCCACTTTGTTTGACAAACTGCACCATTATAATCTTAGGGCCTTTTGAGGGTTAGTTTTCGGTGAACATAATTTCTTAGTAAAACAGTCTTTAATTATGTGATACATCGTTGGTTTTTAACTTTTTTTTTAAATTAACAAAAAAATTATTTAAAGTTAATTCGATAATCAAAACCTGTTTTGAGCTTCACATTCCAATTGAAAATAAGCCATTTGGAGCAAAACACCATGCGTCTCCTTGAAACTTCAAAGAGCCAATCTTTCCAATGGATACGCATGGCATTTCACCCCAAAAAAGCTTCTTTTGCATCCCACTTTGCTACCCAGAAGTGCATCGATTTCACCTCTTGGCTGCAAGTCGTCCAAAGCAGTGGTGTGTGCCAGTTGTGTGCCCTCTATCTTTGGACTATTCTCCCCCTGTTCTATTCTAAGAACAAGTTGCAGTTGGAGGCAGCAGCTGGTCGACTCCACGCCGCTGCTACAAATTGCGACGACGACGACACTTGATTGCTTAGGACCGTGGACTTTTGGACGTCACCGGGCTCTGCCGCAGGTCATGAGAGCGGAACAAAACGACGTCGACCCTAATGTTTTGCTCGCCGAGGCCCAAGTCCCAACAAGGTGGTTGGGGCAATGAAGCAATCGTACGACAGCAGCAGCAGCAGCATCAGAAGAAGCAAGAAGAAGACCAAAAAGAACGTGTTTAATTTAAAACTCAGCCACTCGTTCTCGGTGCTTGGTGCCGTCTCTTTCCTTCTCCCTCTTCCATTTTAAGGCCCCTCCAAAGTCCAAGCCAGCCGTGCCAGAAAAGCCAGTTCCGGCTGGTGGCCAAAAAAGAGCAAGGCAAAAGTGTCGTGTCTCTCCGCGTGGTGGCGTCGTCGTCGTCGTTTTTGGCCGAGCAACTATTGATTTTCTGTTTCGGTTTTTCGGTGTTGTGCCCTCTGATGGCTTTAGGATTCCAAAAAAGTACACACATGTGTCTGATCGTGTGTGTTTGTGTTTGGTTTTTGTCTTTTTTTTTTTTTGAAGAAAAATTTTCATTGAATTTTAATTGTTGTTGTCTTTTTGATCGCCTTTTTTGTAAGATAAAAATGATTGCCGATTTCTAAAGTAACTTAATTTTCAAAAAAAAATATTATTGTTATTGTGTTATGTTTTTCTTCTACGATTAAGTGTTAGTGATTAATTGGGAAAACATTTAAACATCAAAATTGAAAGCATTTGTTGGTACACTTCCCAACAATGATTTTAATATTTCGAAGAATAATGATTCAATAGAATGAATTTGTTAAAGTTTGATTCGTTCAAAATTCGAAAGCCTTTCACGAAATAACAATTGATGTTTTCCCCCCTTAAATTTACCATAAATTTTTGATTTTAACATTGAAAAATATACCATTAGCTATTGAGTAGTTGGCATTATATATTCGGGGCTGTTTGGGTGAGACTTAGAAAACTACTAATTTTCCTGTTTTCTTAAACAAATTTACAGTACATTTTCTGAAAAAAATGAATAAAAATATTTTCGGAGATAGACACAAATGAGTACTATTTTTTATTCAAAAACTGTTTTTAGTTTTAAAAAAACTGGCTGCGTCTTGAAAACAGCGCACTTTATCAAAATTTCTGTTAAGTACTTTTCGATTGCAAATTTCATTTTACATTAATAACTTAAGTTATTATTGGCTACAAAGTTGTGGGTTTTTGTCCCCTAAAACACATTAAAAAAAACTTTAAAAATAGTAAATAGGGATTTTGGGAAATAGATTTTTTGTCAAAATCGATTTTTAAATCGCAACAAAAAAATGATTGTACTTTGTTTAGTAGTTCTCCTCAATACCTACAATTTCACCGAAGACAATAAATCGATCAGAAAACTCCTCCAAAAGATGCAGATTTTCGTACTATTTTTGTATGGACTGCTGCCAAAATGTTATGGAGCCTTGACACAAATGGTTTTTTTTGTGATCAGAAGGATGAGCCACACAGTTTGAGCCAAATTAAAGATACAATTTAGAATTTTCTACAAAACTGAAACATGGATTTTTTTTTCAGTTAGGTCGTTGCAGATTTTCCCTTACCTTCATAAAATGTGGAGAATCAACCAACTTCCGAATTTACAAATTGGTGTTGAGGATCCGATTCAGGTGGAATTGGTTTTATACATGACGAAATCCAGTCTGCAATCTGCTGAAAACACATTGCGAAGCGCTTTGAGTCGTTGCAAATTTTGTTATTTTTCCCTTTTTTTTTTTCTTCAGAAGATCAGGGGAGATAGAAAAGAAACTCGTGTACAGTAGGGTGCCCAGAATATGGGACTTTTTTTCAAAACCTCGCTCCACAAGCTAAATATTGTTCCTTGACCTATTTTAGGACTCTGGGCCAAATATGAGCAAAATCGGTCATTATTTACCCATTGACACTCGGAGGTGAAGTTTGTATGGAAAAAATCGAAAAAAAGTATGGAAACCCCAAGTTTCTTACGGTTTGGTCTGCATGGTGCGCTACTTCCATCCAAATATTCCCAAAAGTAAGATTCTTATTGAAAATTTAATGCTCTACAACTTTGTACAACACATCAAAGCTGTAAAACTCAATCCTGAAAAGTTATTAGCGATTTAAAAAAGTCATTTTTGTATGAAATACATTTTTTTCACCAATTTTAAGCTCGGGTATCAATGGGTTAATCTCATCCAATTTCGCTCAAAATTTACACAGATGCTTAAAATAGCCCAAAAATCCGTTTGCCGCTTGTGGATCATTTTTTTCTGGGAACCCTAGTGTACAGGAATATCATTATTATCATCATTCAAAAAAAGCTTGTTTCAAGATTTTTACTTTTTTAATATATTCTTGGGAAGGTGATTTTTTTTTCATGTACCTACAATTTTTAAAGAGGTTTTTTCAATAGTTTTTCAACACTTAAATTCCACGCTCGAGAAAAATTAGGATTTTCTTGATTTTGGGATTTTTTGTGTTGAAAATAAAATTTGATTTCCAGAGTGACTTTAATAGTAACCGTTTTTCACTAAAATTTCAGATTAAAAATGAGCAAATGATCATTTAGGTTTTTACTTTTGCTTTATTTGAAAATATATAAAAAAGATGTTACTAACAAACTTTATCAACTTTTTTTAGAAAACCTGCAAGTTTAATGCTTAGAATTTAATAGAAATCGTTTTTATTTGTTCATGCATCAAATCATTCTCAGTTCCCATTTAAACCAAAATTTAATTTTAAAAAATCTTTTTTTTTAACTTCGTACAAATTTTGAAGATTTAAAATAACCCATTTCTTAAACATATTATCTGCACTTAGCGGGAAAATCTCCTTATAGTTCGAAAATGTAGTCCGTTTTACGAGCCGAATCAATTATACAAAAAAGAAATATTGCACATTAAGAATATTTAAAAAAAAACTCGATTTTGCAACACTTTCGAAAATATATGGAGGAACTATTTAGTTCAACGATTTTATTCACAGGTGGCGCTGCTCCATTCAAATATTTTCTAAAATGAGCAAATTTATTGCTCTACAAACCAAATCTCAATAAAAAATTTAAAATATTTTTTTTTTTAAACCCAGAAAGTGCGATATTGAAAAAAAATAAATGAAACTAAATAAAAATAACAAAATAGATAACACAAATAAAAGAAAACTTTTATTAAGATTTAAAAAAAAGACAGATCCAAAATCTATGACGCAGTTTGGCCAATAGTAAGGATCTCAAACGTTAAAAAAAAACAACTAAATTTGATTGCATTTTGTTAAAATTAAAAAAAGGTTTTTTTCTGGTAGAAAATTGAATTGACATTGAACTTTTTTTTAATTTTTCTTTTTTTCTGAGAAATTTTAAGTGGAAAAACCTGTAAATTTACTGAAAAAAGCGGTTTTGACATGAATTCTAACAAAAAAAATTACAATTCATTTTTTCGTCACTCAATTCCACCCTGCTAGGTGTCTAAATCCAGATATTTTTTGTTTGCCGCATCGGTCGTCGTCGTCGCCAGTCAGCCTCAGCCTTGCTGCTGCTGCTGTCACAAGCAAGCCCAACCAAGAGATGTGAGAAGCCAACAAGGCACACATACAAAACACAGTGACACAGCCACCCCTTAAATCGAGAGAGACATCAAGGAGACACGGCAACAGCAGCTGAAGCCTAGGCCGGGGCCAACTCCTTGATTCTTTGCGATGACGTCGATTAATGCCAAAATTAGCATAATTTCGTCCTCTTCTTCCGTTTTTTTGGTTTATGTTTTTCAGTGTATTTTTTTTTTCTGGCTACTAAACCACACGATATTCTCCCGAGTTTGACTGGATCGTTTTTGGCAGCGCAAGTGCAAGTCGTCGAAAAAAGAAGAACGTCTCCAAGACCGTGTGCCATGTTCGGAGGTAATGGCGTTATTAAATCATTTTCCCACAAACTGCAAATTGGGTCATATTGATTGATTTTCGGCGGTGTGTGGCCCATTTCTCACATTTCTGAAAGCGAACGATATTGCAAAAATGACGACGACGACGAGGGCTAGGATAGAGAAGCGAGCGAGATATTGGTTTGAATTATGGAATTTCGGTGCGGCCTCGAACTGACTTCTTTTTCTTGCTGTTGGTGTTTTTTGGCGTTAGTTCAGGGACTGGATGACGATGCCGGATGTTGGGGAAGAATGTCCTCAATTAGGATTCCATTTGGGAGGAAGTGTTTGGAGCGGAATTGAAAGTGACATTGAAATTAGGGTTGACGGTATGTGAAATTGAGATAGTGCAATTGAAATCACTTCTTCAGCAATACTAGCTTTAAATTGGTGGTCCAAAGGAAGCATCTGGAAGATCATGTGGTTAGATTACGCCCCAAGTTCGTGCTATTCAATATTAATAATTGTAGTACATTCGAGGCCTACTGCGTTGCATTAAACGCAGAGAGAATTCTGCGAACGGATTGTATTTCAAAGAATCGACATGGGAGGAAGGATGCGTGGACATACCGTTCCATAAGTTTCAATAAAGACTGATTTAATAGAGAAGTGTTTGAATTATCTTCAGAAGTAGTTTTTAATCATTTACGAAATTATTTGAACACTATCAATGTGTCAAGATTTTCTCTATGAATGTGAGTTTGGTTCGGAAGACGAACTGCATTTTCGAATTCCTAAGGCAAATTTGAGTTGTGCGTTCCCATTTTAGTAAAATTTTAAAATGCATTTTTTTAATAATTTATCACCTCCATTTTGGCCGCCATATTAGATTTAATTACATTTACATAGCTCGACAATAGAAAATCGTGGTTAGATTATCCGAAGTGATTTTTTTCGAGGCCTTCGGATAATCATCTCTGCACTGTATGTGAAAATTCGATTTGGTGTTTTCGGCAGAATTATAGGTTTGGATGAGGAGTACACCGAAAGAAATTGATACATTAACAAAAAAAGCTTATTTTTTTAATCACTTTTTGTCACAAAAAAATTATTTAAAAAAAACACTTTTTTTCATTTTTTCATGTTTTGGGAGACATGCTATCTTTTTAGAAAATTCCAGAATTGGCTAAAATCTTTATTAATAATGCTGTGATTCTTTTGAAAAAAGTGAATTTTCAATAAAATCAAATAGGTTACAGATTACTTAACTTCATCGTTTTGAATGTAGACTCAAATTTGGAATCTTAAATTAATTTTCACTAAATTTTAAAGTTTTTCACATCATAGCCTTTTTTTCAATTTTTCAAAACATTGCCCATGTTTGCTAATTTATATAAAAAAAACGTATATTTTTTCTAAAGGCTGACATAATTTCCTACACTTTGCTTTTTTTCAAATTTGTTGATACGGTCTTTGGTTGATGAGATGTGGCCATGTAAACATAAAAAAAAAGAAAAAAAATAGAATTGCTCAGTTATTTAGCAAATTTTCATCTATAAATACCTATGAAAACTTATTTAAATACATATTTTCATTCGCATTCGCATGGATATGGTGATCTCGTTGCAGACTGGATTTCGTTATGTATATGTGAAACATATTTTCAGTGTCAAAAGAGCAAACATTGATAAAAAATATATATATTTTGAAGTTTTTTAATTTTTATTTTTGCTTTAGCAAATAAGTGATATTTTTTAAATTTAAATAAAGAAAGATTTTTTTGAAAAAAAAACAATATTTTTCAGTAATTTTTGGTATAATTACTTAAAAAAGAGGTAATACATATTCAACCAACAAAATTATCAACCTTCAAAAAAAGAGCTTTTTTTACTGTTTACTGTCAAAGAGCCACTTTCAAAACAAACAATCACTTTAAGGTGGATGCAACATTAAAAAAGTATTTCTAGTTGCTTTTATTTTGATTTTTCTCATTTGAAAATTGTAAAATAAAATAAATGCTGACATTTTCTGAAAATTACGAATTGTATAAAAAATGTGCAGCCTGCCAAATATTTTTTTCCATCTTGAGTTTTTAAACAAAGTATGAAAAAAAATCATTCCAAAATATTTATTTTACGCAGTTTTGTTTTCATGTGAAAATTTCAAATATTTGGGAAATTTTCAGATAGTTTCTAGAATTGATCCTAAAATATTGCCGAAGATACTAAATCGATCAGCATGATGCAAAATGGCTTTTTCGGTTAAAGAAAAAGTAATCGTAAATTTTCAGCCAATAAACACAAAAAAATAATTCAAAGAAATTGAAAATTCAAAGAATACAATGGATATTTGAAAATTGAAATCTGATCGCAACCCTGGTTTAAATGGCAGTAGAGTTCATTATTTCATTCAAAACAAATACAGTCCAGACTCGATTTTAATTTTCATATTTTTAACATAAAATTCGAGTTCTACGACCCCATTTTGGTTAAATTTGAATAGTAGATTGCATATGTAGTTAAAAATTACATATTTTCTATATTTCAGCACCGCTATTTGGTCGCCATCTTGGATTTAAAAGTTCTAAATTACTTTAGAGTAGTTAAGGGGTCATGCTTGAGCTCAACACTAAAAAATAAGACATCGAAAAAAAAATGTTTGTGATTCGATTATCCGAAGTTTCGATTCTCCGAAGTGAAATTTTGCCAAGGCCATCGGATAATCGAGTCTGTATTTCTAATACATCGATTTTTGCGTAAATATTACAAAATATTGCGTAAATATTGCACTCATGTAATCATAAATTTGTCAGAAACAGTATATCACTATCAAAAATAGGACAATTTTTTCGAAATGGAAATTAATTTAAAAAGGAATCACAAAGTTCATTGATTATTTATATCATTTTTTAATAATGAAACAAATCTATAAAGAAATAAAAATGTCAAGATTTATCTTGAGAAATCAAATATTTAAAAATTAAATTAATAATCTTAAAAATCATATCTCGAAACAAGAAATATCTAACTAAAACCTTCATTTGTGTTGGCCCCTACAAAACTATAGTTTCTATAATGTATGCCATTATTTTCACCACAGCAAAACACATCATTTTATCAACATCGCGTCCAACTAACCACGAAATGTCTCCCCATAATCGATGTTTACCATATAAAAACACACACACACAAACACAAACATATTCTAAAGTGGTTGCGCTCGTCGTCTAAAAATAGCATTCCCCACTTCTGGAGAAGACCCCTTCCGGTTCTAAAAATACTTGCACCAAAAGACACACACACACACACACTCTTTCTCTCCGTCTCTCTCTCTCTCTATCTCTCTCACCACACGGCCTGGCAACCCGGCCACCATTTCCGCAGCGTTTTCCCGCAGCGCCCAACTGCGCGATTAGCTGGCAACACTGCCGGTCCGTCCGTTTTCCGCCGAATCCAAGCAGGCTGGTCTCACTTCTCTTGGGGCTGCTGCGATCCGCGTGTGTGTGTGAGGTTGTTTGAATGGCGACATTATGTGCATCTGTTTCCACGGCACAATTGTGCAGTGCGCCCAGTATCTGGGTCAGAATGAATGACGGGGTCACTTTAATGGGATTTTTTTCGGGTGATTAAGGGGAAACATAGTGAGGATGCGAGCGCTGGAAAAAATGTTCGTTTTTTTTTAAACACTATCTCCGTATTACTCAATTACTCAATTTCCGCACACAGAATGTGAAACCCCGAGAGTGAGAAAAGTGCAGGAAACGCGCAAAGAGAGCGAAAGAAAGAAAGAGAGGAAGTGATCAACAACAGCTAAACAAGCGTCAAACACAATATAAAAAAAAAACGGAAGACGAGAAGAAGACGAAATGCTGCAACGATTAAGCTTCGCAACCGGAAGGAAGGAAGAAGAAGAGGAAGCAAATTCCAAACCCAATCGTGTTATTATTGTTATTGTTGCTGGCGAAGAACAAAAGTGTGCTGTGTAAAAAAGAGGAAGGAAGTAGTAGAATAAGAAGCAGCATCAAAGCAGGCGCGTGACTGTGTCGGTGTGTCACGCTGCGTCTGTCTGTGTGTGTGTGTGTGTTCGTTCGTGTGCTTAAAATTAAGTGTTAGATAATCCGGAGGCTGCGGCTGTGGAAGGGCCCCACTAATAATAGTAAGAAGAAGTAGTAAAAAATAAGCAAAATAAGCAGAAGAAGAAGAGCGGAGGTCGCCTCATTGGCTGTGATTGTGAAGAAGAAGCGGAGAAGTTCGTGCTCTTCGGCAAAATCAATGGTCGTGCGCACACACCAACCACGTTGCCCGAGGAAGTGAAGAAGTAACCCGCAGAGCGGTGTCCTCGTCAGTGTCGCCAGCGCCGTGGCCACGAACGATGGAACGCGTCCTCGAATCGACGTCGTGAAAAATCTTGCGAAAAAAAAAGTGAATCAAAAAAAATTGACAGTGAAGCCTAAACACAAGCAAGCAAAACGCGAAAAGCAAAAAATCAGTGTGGAATTCCGGAAATGCCCATAGTGTCCTCGTCGATCGCAGTCGTGGCACCATTTGTGGACTACCCCCGCGAGCAAGTGCACGACTTTTGGCGGCAGCAACAGCACCCACTATCACTACTGTCACTTTTACTACCACTACCACTACTACCACCCGCGTCAACGCAGATCGCCGCACGATCGCAGTCACCGCTGGAATCTAGTACTAACGTCAACTCCACGCCTACTACTGTCACGCGATCTAGTACTTTTTACGCTGCTGCTGCTGCTGCTGACAGAATCGAATCGTTTGCCAAACGGTGGTGCTCCTAAAACAAAACAAAACAACAAAAAAATACCAAGCAAATAGTGACCGTGGCCGGAACCAGCCGGAACCTGTCCGGAAGAACGTCGTCGCCGTCGTGCTCCTCGCCCCGTTCGTTGGAAGCAGCCGCGGAAGATTGTTGAACCATTGGTTACCTAGTTAAATGCAAAACCATAATCTATCGCAAAGATAACGAAAAAACGCCGTGTAATTCGGCATCAACCATTTCTCCAATAGATTTCGTAGAGAAATGGGGCCTGACACCGGTCCTTGGGCCCAGACAGGAGCCGGTCAGCTGCGGTGAAAGTCAGACGAGCGGTCAGCCCCCTCTTCTTGCGGACAGGTAAAGGAAAACGGGCTGGATCATACATTTTTTTTTTCAAGTCTTTTGAAAACATTTATTTTAAATGTTATTTTAAAACCACAAAAAAAAACAAACAAACAAGTTCGCATTTTATTTTGAACATTCTTATTAAGGGGCCATCCATAAACCACGTAGATACTTTTTGAAATCATTAAAAAAGACCTGATAATTTAACAAAGTTAAATTCAACAATTTTGAAGTTGATGTCAGTAAACGCTTAAGTTTCGTCAAGGTATGACGAAATGAATTTAAGTTTATTCCCTGCCAACAAATAAAATTATAAATGTCGTATATAAATGCTGTGGAATTATCTTAAGCAACCATGCGCACCCTTTTGTTTATCTATAGAGGTAGCAAACAGGAGCGGTTGATTCCAAAGTATTAAATCCAAATTTACAATTTTATTTATTGGCAAAGGATTCACTGAAATTCTATTCTGTCAATTAGAACGTGTTCAGGGAGCCCAAATCTATCATACCTTAATGAAACTGGAGCATTTACAATGTCGAGTTATTCTTTTTTTCAATCATTAGTTTTAAAAAAATGAAAAGTTTTAAGAAAACTAAAATTTCAGCGAAAAAAACATCGAAAATTTTCAAAAAATCAGATTTTTTTATCAACCCATACATGCTAAAACTGATTCTAAACGCAGGGAAATGCATTTTAAATTGATTTCAACAAATTGTACTTAAATTTTCATTGAAATGTTGAAGTTTTTTGAAAAAAAAAATTTGCCCCTCGATTTTTCGGGCCAACTTTGAAGGGGGAGGAGACAAAAACTTTAAATATAATTTGTACCAGCCTAACATCATTTTTTTTCACAAAACTACGTATTTTCGAAAAAAAAACTCCAAATTTCAGTTTTTCACAATATGGGTATCGAATGATCGGGATTTGTTCATACATTTCGAATGTAAAACCAACATTTTTTGAAAATACTCAAAATTTTAAACAAAGCTACGTATTATTGAAAAAATACTTAAAATTTCAGTTTTCTACGATATGGGTAGCAAGAACTAAAATTAGAGTATTTCTTTAAAAAATACGTAGTTTTGTGAAAATTTTAAGTATTTTTAAAAAATTGTATTATATCTTTCGAAATGTATAAAAAAATACCGATCGCTTAATATCCATATTGTAGAAACTGAAATATTGAGTATTTTTTTGAAAATACGTAGTTTTGTAAAAATGTTGAGTCCTTTAAAAAAAAAAATTCGTGACATTCGAGATGTTTGTAAAAATCCCGATCATTTGATACCCATAATGTGAAAAACTGAAATTTGGAGTATTTTTTCGAAAATACGTAGTTTTATGAAAATTTTTAGTATTTAAAAAAAATGTTATTACATTCCAAATGAATGAAAGAAATCGATCATTTGATACCAATATTGCAATAACAATCCAAAAATTGCAATTTTCAAAATACAGGAAAAATACGTATTTTTGTGAAAATTTCCATGTCACGCTAGTGATTATAATTGCACTGGACCGTGCTTAACCGAGGCAGGACGGATCAAAACCGGGGCAT
This sequence comes from Culex pipiens pallens, assembly GCF_016801865.2. NCBI lineage: Eukaryota > Metazoa > Arthropoda > Insecta > Diptera > Culicidae > Culex > Culex pipiens. The sequence continues at coordinate 2,352,773 of NC_068937.1, forward strand.
TACTGTAACTTTTTTCTCTCAAAGTTCTGCTAAAATTTGAGAAAACATTGGTTGAAACGACGTGGAGCTTTTTTTTGAAAAATATTTTTTTAAATTATTTTTGAAAATTTCAATTTTAAGCCTCTCTAACTTCGGTACGTCCACCCTAATGTTTAAATAACAAATATGCGTGTCTATTTTTGAAATTTTTCAAATGCTGTGGTTAATTTATATTTACGCATTTCTGGATTTTTTTTCATAAATAATTTTTTTTTATTTTTTTACTTTTTGGATATTTTTGAATACCCCTGACTCAAGGCAGTTTCAAATACACCCAAAAAGCAAAACATTGAAAAAATAATTGAACTTAAAAAACTAGATCCATACTAAAATGAGGCCTTTTCAGCTTTTTCAAATTTAAAATGATGGATTTACAGTTTGGAAAAAAAGTAAATTTTTGGAGAACTTTTTTTTACATTTTTTTTTTAATTTAAATCGGAGACTAACATTTCAAAAGAGCCAAACATACAATTTTTTTTGTAATGTTAGTCTTGATTTGAAATTTTTGAAAACATTGTTTTCGAAAAGATCCGAAAATTTCACGTATGTTTCATATTTTAACATTGTAAATCGGACCATTAGAAAATGTGTTTTTTTTTTTTTTTGGTGAGACTTACATCAATTTTCCTATTTTTAAACCTTTGCATGGCAATATCTCAGCAACTAAGTGTCGTATCAACAATGTTAAAAAAGCAAAATATTGAGAATTTTCTCTGCTTTCAAAAAAAAATTTAGGCGGGCAAACATGTACACTAATTTAAAAAAAAAAACAAAAACTAGGACTATTTTCAAAAAAAAATACCTAAAAATGGCTTTAACTTGATGCACTTTATCAAAATTTCACTAAAGTACTTTTTGATAGCAAATTTAATTTTACATCGAAAAATGAAGTTGAAAAATTTGTGAGACCAATATTTCGATTTTTTGAAAAAAATCAGTATTGATTCAAAAATTCAAAACTCGGTCAAAATTTTTTTGAACAACCTGGACATTTCTGAAAAGTTGGCATTTTATGTCCCCTAAAACATATTATAAAAAAAGCGTTTTTTTTGCAAATTAAGTTTTAGTGACAAAAAGTTAAATTAAAAATAACAAAAAAAAAATCACCGTGTATCATTTGTTTTTCAGTCCTTATCCATATCTACAACTATGTCCAAGACACCAAATCGATCAAAAAATTCATTTAAAAGATACAGATTTTTTAATTTTCATACATCAATTTTGTATGGACAGTTGCCAAATTTGTATGGAAAATTTTATGGACAAACTAATGATGCAAAATGGCTTCTTTGGGCATACCGAAAGCACCATCAAAGTTTCAGCCGGATTATAAAATACAAAATTAAAATTAAAAAAAGATCAATTTCGTAGAGAATTGCACATATTTTAGCAAATTAATGATAAATTTAAATTTAAATAGCTGAACATTTAATTCAAACGGCGGAAATTCTTAAAAATGTCACAAAATTAACCCTCTACAACCCAACCCCTTCTTTCAACGGGCTTCGATTTAAAAAAAAATCGCCAAAAATCAATTTTCAACCAATTTTTGATCTTTAAAAAGCATTGGAAAGAAGAACTCTTGAAATTTTAGAAAATTTATGGGTTTGATGTTTGACTTGTTTTATGTGACTTTTTCAATTTTTATAAAAATGTCATTTTTTTAGGGGTCAGTTTTGGCTGTGTTTTTTTACTAACATTTCCTATATTTTAAGTAAAAAGAAGTATGCAGTAATTTTTCTAGTGTTCCAGACTATGCCTCTACACATTTTTTTTTTTGCAATTTAAATGATAATAGTGCCATTTTATAGCAGAAATGTGAAAAACAAGCGAACAATTGAACAAGTAACTGTAAAAACATGAAAAAATTAGATAGGCAATATGTAATGATATGAGGTGGTAGAATAGGCCCAATACTACCAAAAACAAACATATACTAAACAAGATAAATGTAAACTAAAATACTAAAAATGAAACAAGACAAACATAAAACAAGACAAGCTAAGCTTTCGTAGAACAAAAGTTGCTTAAAATGACCACACGGGAAAAATAAATATTTTCGAAAAAAAAAATTGGGCAGTAGAGGGTTAATCCAATTAACAAATAATTTGTGTCAGGGGATTTTATCATGTATCTTAGGCTTCTGCTTACTTTTTAAACACATTTTACGTTCATTTTGAGCAGTTTTTAGAGTTACCGCGAAATATCAATGTTTTTTAATTGGCATGCCGTGAAAAATCACCTACACTCAAATTTGTGCGACCAAAAAAGTTTCAATTTTGATTTTAAAAAATGTAGTTTGAAATTCCACCTGATTATGTTTGTGTATAAAAATGCTGCTTTTGCTCTTGTTTGTGGTTAGTCTTGATTAGTTGTTAGTCTGCTGCAACTAGTTTGCAAAATAAATAAGAATCCACGAACATATTTGAACAATTTGTTATTTCTGTTTCCGATCAGTAGTAAAATTTTAAATTTTGGTAAATGTCCACGCTTTAAACAAAACAACAAATAAGATTCCAATAAGCTGAAAAAAAATAATTATTGTTTTAGAACAAGACTGATAATTCGAACTTAAAAATTCACCCTTCTACCTCCAAAGTGACCAGAGATAATGACCTTCCCAAAGTGGAACAACTCTCCGTTCCAGCTATCGTTTTGGCCCACAAGAAGCCAACATTGATTCACTTTCCTGCTCACAAATTCCATCCCTCATTCCTTCCCCTTCCACTCTTACTCATTTAGGTGTGCAAAAACATTAGCATACATTTAGCCTGCCTGTTGTCGGTTGAGACTCTGACCTGGACTTGGGCTGGCTGGATTATCTAATTATGCAACATGCCACGCCACGCGCCGCTTTTCGACTTGGTTATTCACGTGCATGGGTCACCATTTAAGGGGGAAGAGGACACTTCAAGAATAGGTGGCCGAGGCAGCAAAATAGTTTACGAGGTTTTATCAAACGACCGACGGTCCGTGTCGAGTTTGAATAAGCAACACATGGCATGGTAATGGGCGCAAGGTGGTTGAAGAAAAGGTGGGAATGGGAAGAGGTGACTCGATGAAAAACGAGGTGTCTGGAGTGGCTCACTGGAGTGCACTTCACAAGGGGTGTCGTTCGTCTTCTCTAGGACCTGCCGCGCCTGTAGGCTGTGTAATCGTTTGTTTTTGTGAAGTTGTAGAACCCCGGCCAAGCGTTGGGAGGAGTTTTGAGGGAATTTTTGTAGACCACCATGCGTCTCCATTGAATTGATTAAGGTGCAAGTCGTTCAATGGAGACGCAGGGTTGCTTAGGTTTTGGTTTGAAACTTGACACAGTCTTGCCTCGGTTTAGCACCGCATATGGGGGATGCAAAACCGAGACGTGCATAACTGAGGCATAGAGCTTTTGGGATTCTGCCTTTATGGGCTATAATCCCATGAAAAATCATCCAAACTTCAAAAAAATATAGTGTTTTGGAGTCGGGATGCTGTTTTAATAATATGAAAAAAAAAATAAAAAATAAATTCTTCCTGTATTTTTAAAAAGGCATTTTTTTCTAGGATTTTTGTTGCTGTCACAATATGGGTATCAAACATTTCGAAAGTAATAACACATTTTTTTTAAATCCTCAAAATTTTCACAAAAATAAAAATACTCCAAATTTCAGTTTTTTTTTTAAATATGGGTATCAAATAAGGCCTATGCAATATTTAAAAAAGTTTTTGTCCCTCGACTCTGGACTGGGTCGAGAGGAGGCAAAAAAAAGAAAAAAAAGCCATACTTTCAACAATTGCAAGGAAAAAGTGTTTTAAAATGCATTTTACACAAGTTCAGTTGTTTTGCAATCATTAGTTTTCAAAAAACTTTTTACGATAAAAAACATCCAAAATTTTCAAAAATTCTGAAGATTTTCAATTCAACCCAAACATGCTAAAAATTATTCTAAATGCAGGGGTATGCATTTTAAATTGATTTCAGCTGATTGCACTTAAATTTCCATTGAAATTTTGAAGTTTTTTGAAGAAATATTCTTTTTGTCCCCTGATTTTTCGGAGCAATTTTGAAGGGGGAATGGGGGTGGAGAAGAAAACTTTGAATGAAATTTGTACCAGCCTAATCAGGATTTATTCCTACATTTCGAAGTTTTAACACGATTTTTTTAAATACAAAAAAAATCACAAAACTGCATATTTTCGAAAAAAAAACTCATTATTTCAGTATTTTACAATATGGGTATCAAATGATCAGGAATTTTGTATACATTTTGAAAATTATAACACTTTTGTTTAAATACTCAAAAATTTCACAAAACTGTGTATTTTCGAAAAGAAATCTCAAAATTTCAGTTTATTACAATATGGGTATCAAAATGATCCGGTGGAGCGGTCGTGGCTGAATGGTTACGATGTTCGCTTTATAAGCGAATGGTTCTGGGTTCGATACCCATCTGCTCCCAACGAGAAAGTTCTGGACTCATTGAATTTGGAATAAATGAAAAAACTTCAGCTCACGGCGGGGTTCGATCCCCTGTCCTTAGGATTGGCAAGCAAAATGCTTTCCACTTTACCGTGGAGCATTAGTAGCTTTAGTAGGACTTAGACTGATATAGTTGAATCCAAGAAACGGACGAGAATAAAGTTGAATGCAAGTTGAATATCAGAACATACAAGAATGCATTGCATTGCATGCATGCAGGCGCATTTGAAATGAACCTACATTACCTCGCTATAAATAGCCTGGGCGACTGATAGAATTCATCCAATAAGAGATGAGAAGAATTGAAAGCATTCCCATTAGAAATGAGAACACACGAAGAATTCGAACAACAATGCCAACGGTCGTTACCACTCGCCTAGGGTGGCTCCTCAGACCATTCACCTTCCCAAAAATCGTCCAACTCCAAGCGAAACTTACTTGAGGATACCGTGGAGATTTTCCCTTAATACTCTTAAAAAAGTGGAGCATCAACACTTCCCGTCTTCCAATTCCCTTTCCTTGTCCCTGGTGCGCGGTGGAGATGGGAGCGGCCGGCAATGGACAGCTGCCATGGTGGTGAGAATCTGGTTTAGGTGGAATTGGTTCTATTCCCAATTATCGATTCCTAGGCAACTTGGGCTTAGACAATCATCACATCACATGGCGAAAATCCAGTCTGCAATCCGCTAAAATCACCGTCTCCTAGCGAAGCGAAGCGAAGCGATATGGGTATCAAAATGATCCGGTTTTTTTGCATACATTTCGAAAGTTATAACTTTGTTTTAAATACTCAACAATTTCACAAAACTACGTATTTTCGAAAAAAATACTAAAAATTTAGGGTTTTAACAAATATTCGGGTTTTTTGCACATTTCGAAAGCTATAACACTTTTTTTTTTTAAAACCTGTATTAATAAAAACTGAAATTTAGAGTATTTTTTCGAAAATACGTGGTTTTGTGAAAACTTTAAGTATTTTCAAAAATTGGTGTTATTACTTTCGAAATGCATCAAAAACCCCGATCATTTGATACTCATTTTGTAAAAACTTAAATTCTCAGTATTTTTCAAAAATACGTAGTTTTGTGAAAATTTCGAGTATTTTTAAAAATTTGTGTTATGACTTCGAAATTTTAAATTTGGAGATTTTTTTTTAAATACGTACTTTTGTGAAAATTCTGAGTATTTAAAAAAAATTAAAATATTACTTTCGAAAAGTATCAAAAATCCAGATCATTTGATACCCACATTGTAAAAAATGGAAATTTAAAGTTTTTTTTTGAAAATACGTAGTTTTGTGACAACTTTAAGTGTTTTAAACATTTTTTTATGTAGCTTTCTAAATGTATGGAAAAATCAGATCATTTAATACCCATATTCAAAAAAAAACTGAGATTTTGATTATTTTTGATTGCCAGTGCAAAACCAAGGCGTGCAAAACCGGGGCATGACTGTATATTGATATCATCAACAGACTAGTTTATTTCACTTGACTTTTTTTCGAAGAATTGTTCAAAATATTAGTGAGATTTTGTGCAGTGATTTTCTTCAGAAAAATAGATGATATCAAAAAGAAGCTTAATTACACCTATAATGTATTCAAACCCACAAAAAAAACCCCTCTCCTTGAACTTTTCTCAAAACTAGGACTTGAAAACTAACTCCCCCACGATTCGTCCGAAAAAAAACATCCTTTCTCTTCTGCTCGTAACCTTGTTCATCGACGACACGACACGACACGAGTGAGGCACGACAACGACAACGACGACAGCACGGACACTCCGTGTCCGTGCCAATGTGGTTTTTGCTGTCCCCCTCCACTCCCCCTATCATTCAGGTCGTTTGAATGAATTTTGCCCCGATGCCGTGACATTGCTGGCTAGAACTAGAAACTTTTAAATGAGCCCATCACAAACAAACCCAAATTTCACATCTTTTCAACGAGACATAATTCACGATTTTTTTTTTTTGCTGCTTAAATTTGACTTTCTTAAAGCGCATCCTTTTTTTACTTTATTTGAAAATGACAAGTGCACGAGACACGAAACTGCACCGCAAACTTGAACTCCAAAACAGAAAAAGCGGTTCTTTGCTGAATAATGACGAAGACAACAAAATAAAAAAGGGTTGAAATCCGATTCGATTGCCACGCGATCCACCGATTTTCTTTCCCGTGGTTTTTTTTTCGGCTCTATTTATTTTATTTCAGCTTCAAAGTTTGCCGCATATTATAATCAATTTTCACTAAAAAAAAAAAATCGAAGCCGAAAAACGAAAAAAGCGCAGCCGACGAACGGACGGACAAGAACAGATTGCGGGGCTTTCTTTCACACTTTCCGAATCGAGTCAGGGCCGATCCGGGCTGAGCTGACGGATGGACAGGGCAGGGGAGAAAATGTATCAATTTTTCAATTTAATATAAATCATTGCTTCCTGGTGCTGCTTATTGTCGGGCTTAATTAGTTTCCGGTGACGGCTTTTATTGATCACTATATTGCTATGATAATAAATATCACGAAATGTTTCTAGTTCTGCTTGAAAACTTTACAATAAAAATTATTTTGTTTCAAATTTTACAAAACATTGCCCAAAACTGTGTTGATTTTTATTATTTTATGTGAAATTTCAATTTTCACATACATTGAGGTAAAATTGAATAAAGGTCATTCCAGATCAACTGGAACTTATTTGTTTCTTTTAATCAAAACTTTGCAACTATTTGAGCAAAAGACTATCTACAAGTAGCATTTTATTGAAAATTGTTCTAGAAATTAAAACTTTAACCCTTAAATGACCCCTAATGTTATATTTCAACGTTTTAAGTATTAAAATTGACCAATTCCTTATATATTTTTTTTATTTTATCACCATCGTGTTCCCCGGACAATTTTACATAATAATCAATGTAGACCTCAAAGTAAAATGAACTATCGGCGAGAAACAGCGATTTTACTGAAAACAGTTTGATTTTGCGCAGCACTCGGAAGTACATGTAGTACTTTTCAACAAAAAGGGATGAATCCCGCATAGTTCGGTGTTTATATGTGAGAAACTTATTTCGGATTTGAATTCATAGGACAGAGTGCTGCGCAAAATCAAACTTTTTTCAGTAAAATCGCTGTTTCTCGGCAATAGTTCATTTTAGTTTGAGGTTTACATTGATTATTATGTAAAATTGTCCGGGGAACACGATGGTGATAATATTGAACAAATAAAAATATAAGTAATTAGTCAAAACTGAATTTTATTACTATTTTATTACTTATAAAACGTTAAAATATAACATTAGGGGGGCATTTAATTTTGTTTTTATCGAATTCCTCGGACAATTTTCTATAAAATGCAACCTGTAGAAAGTCTTTTGCTCAAACAGTTGCAAAGTTATGATTAAAAGAAAAAAATAAATTAGAAAATCGTCAACAAAATAGGGTGGTGCCAAAAAAAGAGGGATAATCCAATCAGCACCAAACTTGAGATTTCTGTTAACTATCGATAGATGAACGTTCCCTTCAAGTTTGGTCCAAATCGGAGAAGGTCGAGTTTAAAAGTGTTCCAGTTGACCTGGAATGACCCATAAAAAAGGATAAATTTTATTTAAGACAAATTTTCATTGGCGTTAATAATGAACCATCTACAACCCAACCCCGGTTTTAGTCGAATTTCGATCTAGAAATTCTAAAAATCCACTTTTAACCAATGTTTAATCATCAAAACGTACACAGTAAAAAAAAAAACATGGTAAAATTACATCTAAAAAGGAGTACACATCTTTTATGTCAGAAACAAGCTTTAATTTTACCTCTTATAATGTGTAAATTTACATCTGGCAGACGCTAGGAAAAAATATGTGTAATCCTAAAAAAATATCAAATCGCCGATAGTTATATCTAGCTTACTAAGTCCGCGCCCCAACCCGCACGGCTAACTCGCCGCTGTGAAAACTGGACGATCAAAGCCAATGTACCTCTAACCCAAGTAGCACTCATAACTTGTCGACTGTTGAATAATAGTTAGACAATTGTTTTTGATAAACATACGAGAAAAAATCTGAACATAACTTAAATAACAGTTTGTTTCACTGCTTGTATAACTGACTTATGTATCTATCGTGTTTTGTGCCACAAAAGTGTTAAAACACAGTCAACTTCACTCTTTTCCAACTTTAGAACACAACATAGGAAAAATTCTCACCTATTTGGGAGGTTTAGCACTCGCTCATAACTCCATCCAATTTGCTGAATTACACTGTTTAAACAACTTATTTTGGAACACCTTCGATAGAAACTTGCTTGCTCACTTCCGTTTGAGGTATTTATCACTTGATTTCAGTCAAAAACGCTTTTTATGAGCTGTAATTAAACGTCAAAATGCTGATATGCCAAGATGCTGTTCCCTCATCTGCAATGTTTTCCTCGAAAACAGTTTGTTGAATAAGAATAATATTACACTGTTTGTTTCACTGCTTGTCTAACATTGTCATGCGACGGCATCTTCTGAAAAATGGGCGTGGCCAACCATTCTATAAATAACCTTAGGTTTTCTCGCTTTGTTACACAAATGTTATCGGAGAATAGGTTATATAACTGATAATCAACAAACATATTCAACTTGACATTGCGTGTTGTTAGGTGGTGTAAATTTGTACGTGAGGTATTTAGAGTTTCAATAATGTTTACTTATCGAAGATTGCAATAATTTTAATTGTTGACCGATTATTTATAAAAATATCGCCGGTAAAAGCAACAAAAAATATCAGCTTACGGAGTTCATGATAGAGAAAACAACAAATTAAAATCACACCAATTTTCAATGTTACTCCGTGGTACGGTAATCGAAATGACAGTTGAAACGGTTTGTTATAACAAAGTTACATAATGGAGTTATAAAAACTGACTTCAAACAAACTTATATAACTTAATTTCGAATGACAGCCTTTTCTGGCGTTAAGTTGTACAGCTCAGTGCTGTATAACAAAGCTGACAGCAGCCTTCTTATTGACGTTTAGGCCAGCTTGTTTACTATGAAGCCTCGTGGAGAGATGTGGAAGCGCGCCTGGACCTGCCGTGGAGATAACAATAAATCGTCGAAGTCATCGGATCGAATCTTGGGAAAGACGAACTTCATCAAAAAAGGAAAATCTAAAAGTTCGCCATGAAGAGGGTTTCACAAGAATCACAGTTAGAGAGCGTGAAAAAATTGTTTTTTTTTTTTTGAATAATTGTTTTTTATTTTTTACTTTTCTCTAAGAGGTAATTTTGGGCCCTGTTTGCAAATCCGAGGTCTATTTCTCGATATTTCATGACGCTTTACTAACACTTTTTTTTATAAATCTAGCTCAAAACCATCAAGAGATAGAAATTTGGTATTAAACGGATTTTTGTGTAAAATAGGACGCTCGATTCGATGACGTTCTAAAAATCTTGAAAAAAATACTTTTTATCAAAAAAGTTAAAACATAGTTTTAAAATCGCTGCAAGTTTTCGTCCCTTAACTGTCCAAAATTGAGAAACATGGCATTTTACGGAAAATTTAGTGTACTTTTGGAATCTGCCATAACCAAGAGAGGTCATTTTTTCATCCACAACAAAATTATCATTTGAGCAGTTCTCTACCAAAATCGGAAATAGATTTTATTTGTATTTTTTTGATTTGGCTCAAACTCTGGGGGGGGGCCTTCCCTATGACCAAAGAAGCTATTTTGTGTCATTGGTTCACCAATACAAGTCTCCATACAATTTTGGCAGCCGTCCATACAAAAATGGTACGTAAATATTCAATAATCTGTAACTTTTGAGTGAATTTTGATGACTTCGGCAAAATTGTAGGTTTTGTTGAAGACTATTGAGAAAAAATATCCGATTTTTTAATTAACTTTTTTTCACAAAAACTCAATTTCCCAAAATACGTATTTTTTGATTTTTGAGATTTTTTTTTATTATGTTTTAGTGGATTAAACCCCGCAACTTTTGAGCAATAGAGAGTATTGTCAAAAAATCTGCCGCTGAGTTATGATTTTTTTTAAATTAGTGGTTTTTGGGAAAAATCGAAATTTTATGCAAAAAAAATTAAACCAACAAGTGCTGAAAAATTCAATTTTTAAGCATCCATTTCAGTGCTGAAATGTTCAACTTTTCAGCATCATTTATAAGTGCTGAAAAGTAAAACTTTTTATTTGCATTTGTTTTGAAAAGTGTTTCTTTTTGATTCTGTTATTTTTGATAGAGAAATGTCGGCTTTTTCGAGAATCTTTTCAGCAACGTTATTTTTTGGTGAAGATAAGTAGACGATTTCGAAGGGTAGAATGCAGGCTTCACTGAACACCAAGATCTGGTGCGCCGTGGTGCGGTTTTCGTGTCACTCTAGAAACCAAACCGAGCTGTTTGTTGTCACACCATAGCAACTGTACCGAAAGCACCTTGGTACACCACCGGTGCACCCAAACTGTATACCAAGGATGCAACTCAACATATGGTTGATCCAAGTAAACCGGAGGCGACATTGTTTTGATTGAGGTTTGCCAGCCATCATTCACAACTTCGGGATGGCGTGGCGGTTGTTGTCTCCGTCTTTTTACCACGAGGTTCCTGGTTCAATCCTGGGTACAAATATTTTTAAGGATTTTTTTTTCAATATTTGCTGTCAAAATTACTGATTATATACATTTTTTAAGTAACTTCTTCGAACCTGCGACGCTTTAGTCAAAGAGTTAGAAAATTGAATGGATTTTTGTAGTGGAATAGAGAAAACATTCCATATTATGCAGGCAGGTTTAAGTGAAAATGCCTATTTCAGGGTTATATGCACGAGAAGTTAAAGTTTATATTTCATGACACTGCGAAATTCTATTCCTAACGAACTATTCTAAACAAATAAAAAACATTCAAAAAATAAAATAATAACTGTCGAGATTCGAACCAAGAACCTTTAAAATACTAATGCACTGCCTTTGACAACCACACCATTAAGAACTGTTGAGTTCAGTTGGCTTGCAAGGCATCAAGAGTTCCAAACTTCTCCCGTGTGGTAGGCGCAGAAACCATGTCAGTTTTGTGTACCCGATCCACACCGCCGTCACACCAAACTTCGGTTTGGTGCACCGATCAAGCTACCGAGTTGTGTCGGGTTTTGGGTCGTGACGAGAAATGGTGCGCATAGAAAAACCGGTATCATAGCAAACCGTTGTCGCACCCGTCAAAAGGTAAGTCTGGTAGAATGACTGGAAAAAGGAATTTGAAAAAATATAGCAAAAAATATATCTTTAAAATTTAAAAAAAGATTAATGTTTTATTGCATGATTGATTTGCTACGCAAAAAATGATTTAAATTTGTTTTTTCAAGCATCGGCAAAATGAGAAAAACATCAAATTTGTTATCTATTTTAGTCATGATAGCCTAGCCTAATAAAATCCAAAACTTCAAAAACATATTTTTTACCAATGTTATTATTTTTTTTTTTGTAGTCTATTTAATCAAACCAATGTTGAAATGTTGAAAAGTATTACTTTTACAACTTTTAGCATCCATTTCAGTGCTAAATAGTAAAACTTTTCAGCAGTTGTTTTGAAAAGTGTTTTTTTTTATTCTGTTATTTTTGTTACAAAAAAGTAGGCTTTTTCATCGTTCTAGATTGATTTTAATCGAAGATTTACGGAACAAAGTACTACTTTTGTGGTTTTACTGAAAGCTCGAATGCTTTAAAACCAGATTCAAAAGTAATGAAAATACATAGGAGACATTTATGTTGCCACAGGTAGTGCTTAACTTTGAAAGAATGCATAAATCCATAGATTTAATTTAAAAATAGTTGCCTTCCAAAAACCACAATCCACATGATCAAAAGCATTTAAATAAATTGTACATTTGTTTTTTTAAAAAAACTCAATTGTTAATTCGATGAATGAAAATAAATCACAATTTTAAAATTAATTCATGCACAACACAATTTCGAAAATTTTAATTTTTCTCGTGAGTAGCTCATTTTGAGCAACTTTTGTTGTACGGAAAACTTACTTCTCCTGTTTAATGTTTTTCTAGTTCCATTTTAAGCTTTTTTTTATTTGCATTTATCATGTTAAGTTTATGTTTGTTTTTGATAGTATTTGGCTTATTTTACCATCTCCTCTTATTACCTTTAGCCTTTTAGTTTTTTGATGGTTTTACAGCTACTTTCTGAATTTTTTGCTTGTTTTTTCACATTTTCTGCTATAGAATGATACCATCATCATTTAAATTATGAAAAATGCGTAGAAGCAAAGTCTGAGACGCTACAAACATTACATCATACCTATTTATGCATAAAATATAGGAAATTTTAGTAAAAAAACACAACCAATGTTGATTTGTGAAAAAAAAAACAAGTTTAAAAAAAATTACAAAGTCACATAAAACAAGGCAAAATACCAAACCCTAAAATTTTATAAAATTTTAAGAGAATTCTTCTTTCCAATGCTTTTCATAGATCACAAATTGATTAAAAAATGATTTCAGTGATTTTTTAGAGGGTTAAGACAATTGTATAGAAAGGTCGCAAAAAGAAACGAAATCCACTTTCTTCCACATCCTGTTTTGATGGTAAAATGTTGCTTATTAAACCCCTAAAAGACCAATCAATTTCAACAACTATCAAATCCAGCAACCCTGCTATCCTTACCCTGCTACAATGTATTCGCTGCTGCACCTGCTGCAACGACTGTCGATTAAATCGCCAAATCAAAAACCGGGCGACGCGACAGCTTTCGCGTGTGAAAACTTTCCCCCTCAATACAAAACAAAAAAAAAACAACAAACATTTTCCCACGTCAACGTCAATATGCAAAACGATAACAAACCTGGTTGGGGTGGAAATTAGCTTCGTTTTGTACAGGCCTACTACTAAAAAGGGGAGGGAGGGACATTAGCGTCACCCTAACCTAACACGACATGATAATTGTGTACCTCTTCTCAATACCTAAAAAGCAATTTTTGGAACACGTGGGGGAAATTTGAAACAAATTTGGCAGCCGATTTCAATGAGGTATGATTTAATGGCAACTTTTTAGGTTGGGAGGGGAAAAGGAGGGGTTCTAAAAAGCAATGAATCAATTTAATTAGACACGAGATTCGAGATTCGGTCGACCTTTGGCGCGTGAATTGATGAAGCTCGAAGGACAGAGGCCACGTGTTTTGGAAAGTTGAGTTCGGGGTGGAGGGGGATCTCGTCGTCAAGAGGGCTCATTAAAAACGCAAAGTATCCCCTTCAAGCGCTCGCTGGAGCTTGAACGTTGAAAGCAATATTATTCCCACTTTCGGAGAAACAAAAAAAAATGAAACTTCCCTAAAGATCAATACCAAACTACGATGAGAGCTAATTTTTCTCCGTTTTTTTCTTCTTCTCTATTTTTCGCAGGTCTCTACCCAAGTTGAGCAGTCAGGATGAAGAAGGGGGGGCGGCGCACGGTTTTGGGGGAGGCCATACTCATTTTGAACCAATACCGCACGATCATGATTTTTGCGAGAGAGTTGTTATCAACGTAAGTACACTTTTCAAACTTTTTTTTAAACCGTTTTTTTTTTTGTTCGACCTTCTCTAAAATTGTAGCTTGCAAGTGATGAAAGGTAAAACTCTCGTGAAAATGCGAGAAATAATCGAGAAATGCTTCTCCCACCCTACAATGCGTGCCCTTAATTGTGTTCTGGCATGACAAATCGGTCGGAATTTAACTGCTTGATACATCGATATCCGCTTGGCAGCCACACTTTCAGTGACATCGATGCTTGACTCTACGGAAATCGCTGAAAACCGCTGGTTTCCGTAGAGGGAAGTTTGAGCATTGATTTTTTTTTCTGATAGTTTACACTCAAATCAAAGCCTACTGTCTTTCTAATCTATCAGGCCATTTTGGTGCAGCAGAGGTAAACAGATGAACTTGCATGCATAGTGACTTGGTTCAAATCTCGGTATTTTATACGATGAAGCAACTTGCATGCAAAATTCATGCAAGTTGCATGACATTGTAAAGTGATGCCAGTAAAACTGATGTTTTCTAGGATATTTGTGAAACTGTTTTATAATCTCGGCAAAATTATAAAATAATTTATCTTTTGAATTTTTTTACAAATTTCAATTTGATTTGATATAAATCTTTTTTGGGGGTAATTCCATATCCATTTGTAAGGATGTTTTAACTAACCCGAAAAACAAATCAGTATCAGTACAAATTCGACAGTTGTCCATACAAAATTAAATAAACGTTCTTATTCTCGAATCTAAATCTTGAGAATAGAAATTTTAAATACACTTCAGGAACAGACGGTAATAACAATATTCATGCCATTTCAATAACAAATACTGTTAAAATAACAGAAAGTCTTATGGATTCTTCTTGAAAATTCCATTTTTGCATAAGAGTTTAATAACAGTTTATGTTATCATAACAAAATTTATTATTGGTCTGATATTGGTTGAAAGCCTAAACAACTTTGGAATAACAATTTTTGTTATGGAAGAATATCTCCAACTGTTATTGGGATGATCGGATTAGTTGTTTAAAATAACAAAAAATAATAACTGAAATGTTATTAGTCTGTTATTACAATAACAATCCAATAACAAAAAAATCATAACGGCGAATAACAAAACTTTTTATAAATAACAATAAATATTATTGACCTAGTATTTTCAAATATCAAAAAATGTTATTCCAAAGTTATTTCCATCTGCTCGGTTTTGAAGAAAAAAAAATGTGCAAAAACATTATTTTCGAAATTTTTATATTTGATATTTTTCAAAACATCAAAAAAGATAACTTTTAAGCTATAACCCAGCAATGCCAAAAAATATTTGACAGTGTTGCCAATTTATCGCAAAAGATATTTTTTGGAAATCTTTGAATAAACCGTCGAAAAAAAATAATTTCATTTTTGGATTTAACCAGATTTGAAATCAAAAATGCTTTACGGAAATTTGGAAAAAGTCTACCTCAAATTTATTTTTTTGTGAATATATTGCATTTTTATTTTAATATAGCCCATGGTTGCCCAATTCAATAATATTTATTTTAAATAGTTCAGAAAATTTCCAGTGTATTTTTCTAATAAACTTTGCAGATTGGAACTCTAGAAGTTGTGAAATTTGAGCCACATAAATACAAAAAAATACAAAAAAAAAGTATTTTTGATTATCACTTAAATATCGCTCAACTTTCAAATGCCGATAGTTCAGCAACTACTGATCTGATTTTCAATAAAAAAAATAAATTGAAAAAATCAGATTTTTCCGATAAAAATATTTTTATAATTTTAAGTTTAAAACTAACATTTTTAAAGCGAAAAACGAAGTTGACTTTATAGCTGTCGGCCACCATTGCTAGTACCAACCACTAGTGTCTTCCTTTTAACTACAAGGACTTCGCCGCCCTGGGCTCCTAAGTGTTTGAGTACGGCACGGAGCGACGGCGCCGGATACCCATATTCACACTTAGAATTTTAGAGCGCCCGCCGTGGGATTCGAACCAGCAACATCTGGATTGTGAGTCCAGTGCGCGGTCCGATTGATCCACACGGGCGGGATAATTAAAGCGCATAATTTTAAATTTTAAGAATATTTACATAGCATTTTTGTATGGACAGCTGTCAAATTTGTATGAAAACTTGTATGGATGAACCAATGAGGCAAAATGGCTGCTTTGGTCTCCAAGTTTAAGGCAAGTTGATAAATTGAAAAAAAAATACAAAAAAGATTGATTTCTGGGAGGTTTGAAATTTACCACGAAATCTGTTTTCTAACGCAATTTGATAAAATTGAAAATTCATAAAATTTGAGTAAAAATAAGTCAGAAATTTGTGATTTTGGAAGAGTGAACAAGAAACTTGCATGCATTATCCATTCAAGTTTTATTCCAGAAATATCCACATTTTTATTTAAAAAAAAATGTTTCAAAGGGGAATTCAAGAAATCAATCCATTTAGAGGTATATATTTCAAGCATTACTAATGTTTTTTTTCAGATATATATAGCAAACCGTTAATGGGTTACATGCATGTAGAAAATCACAAAATTTCATATTACAGAAAATTTATTAAATCCACTCAAAATATGATTTTCAACCACTCCTGAAAGTTTCTAAAGATACTTTATGATTAAAGTAAGTTACAGACGATTTAAGCTGAAAATTTTGCCATGCGCAAAGCGAGCTGTCAAACTTTATGAGCGTTTTTTTCTGAACACCGAGTGAATTTACAAATTGCCTGAAATTTGGGGTGAAGACTCGCAAGACATATCCCGTGTGCATGACGAAGCCCGATTTTGAAATTTTGCATTTTAAAAAAATACAAAAATAAAAAACTTTCGATTTTTTATATGAAAAAACATTAAAATATTTTTATCTTTTTAAAAAATAAACTTTTTGAAAATCGGCCTTCGTCATGCACACGGTACCTGTTTAACGAGTCTTCACCAAAATTTTGAGCCGATTTGGTCAAGGCAGTGTTGAGATATCGTGGCACCCGTTTTTTGAAACTGCTAACTTCAAATAGCTATATCTCGGCAATGATGCAACCAAATGTCTTCAAATTTATTTTGTTAATAGTTGAAAATGTATATTTTAATTTCCTTAAAACAGATTTAAAAAAAGTTTAAGTTTGTGCTCAAACCAACCTCTGACATTCTTGCCGATTTACATGTATGTAACCCCTTAAATGGATGTCAAAATGTCAAATACATGGAATATTTTACAGGCTAATTCAATTTTTCAATTTCAATTCGGTTTTATTGGTGAATAATCAAGATACAATCAGTTCTTTTGCAGTTCATAACAGAGTTTTGGAGTTCCTTTCAGCTGTGTGTTGCACCATAATCCATTTTGGAACAATTATTTCTATAACTATGGCACTAACAAGAGCAAGAAAAATTTAAAAAAAAAACTTGCTAAAATTGCAAAGGAAAGGGGAAAGAAAGAGAAAAAGCTTATAACTACATCACAGTATTTTATCCTTTGTAGATGTGCTTGATCATCAGCTCCCCAAGGGCTAGAAATTGCTCCGCCTTGTTACGGCAGGTCCGAAACCTCGACATCATCTCCCCCGCAAGAGCAAAGAACTCTGGCAGGGTGAAGAGATCTTCCCCGGTGACTTCTTGCTGGGCCGCATTGCCGCTACCGGCAGCGACCACGCTGGCGAACGATCGCCCCCAGCCAGGGGGGAATGCTGAGTTGTCCGCGGGAACCGTACGCTGCCCAGCAGCCGGCACGGTTACGCTCGTACTTCGCTGAGGAGGGTGGGACGCTGCTGCTTTCTTCTTCCTCTTTTCCTGCTCCTCGAGGTAATTTTTTCGTGCACTGCATCCACGGTAGTTGCTGGTATGGTTACCTCCACAGTTGGCGCACTTGATGCGCGCCTTGGTTTGCTCTGCCTTGTCCCCCAGGTCCGCCTTGCACGGCAGTGCACACGCCTCAGAGAGGTGTGTTTCACCGCACTTCACACAGCGGGGCGGAAGGTTGCAGTTCCGCGAGCCGTGGCCGAATTTCTGGCAACGGTGGCATTGTGGTGCGTCCGACGGGTTCTTTGAGTAGAACCGCCAGTTTACCCAAAACCCGTCCAACGCCTTAGTTCGTCGCAGGTCTTGAATCTTGACGGTGCCGCGGTCGAAGTACAACAGGTACAGTGTGTGTGTACCTGTGACTGTTGTCTTCCGCGAGAGGACTTTTATGTCACGCGGCGTTATTCCAGCACCCGAGAGGTCCTTCTTGAGGTCGGAGATCGGGCGGTCTTGGTACCCCTGCAAGACGACCTTCACGGCTGTCTTCTGCACAGGGTCGAATGTGTAGAACTTGAAGTTTTTACCCTTCAATTTCTCCACAACCAGGTCGAAGTTCTTGTTGTCAAATGTGTAGACTTGCACTGACGACTTACCGATTTTCAGACAATATCCGAGGCCTTCCAGCAACTCGTCAATATCGTCCACCAACGTGTCCAAAACAAAAATTGGAGGTGGTCTACGTTCCTTTGGAGAATTGTTCGTTTTTGGCGTCGGCACTTTTTTCCGTGCACGACGATCGTCATCGTCGTCGTCGGTAGTGCTGCTACCGTCGGTATTGTTGTTGTTGTTTTCTTCGTCGTCGCTCAGCATCTGGAACTCGTTCCTGATGGGAATGTTGGCGGATGTTGACGTGTTGGCCGTGGCACCGGAAGTACCGGAACGGGTTCGCACTGGTGATCTTGGAACATATCCGGGATGTAGCAACTTTTTGTCGATGCCTTCTGCGCTCACGCTCCCCTGCGCGATGGCGGTCGACACGGCGTTGGTTTGTTTACCTTTTTGCACACGGCCGGTAGACGAACTTCGCGGGTTTTTCGAGGCCGCACTCGAACTGCCACGGCCACGGCCGGCCTTTGGCATGCTGCAGGAGCAAACTCGCGGGTGATCACGGTAGACTACGGCGGAAAATTTCGAAAAAACAATAGAGCACTGAGCACTTGACTGCTGCTTGCTCTCGTGCTTACACGGAGGTGCACAGGCTAATTCAAAATACATATTCTGAGTTAAATTAACTCATATTAAATTGAAAAAAATAGTTACTCAGAAACTTGAATTTGTTTGTTTTTCATTTACCATTTATTTTTGAGTGTTTTTTACTCAAATTTTAGTGAACTTAAAATATAATATCAGTGAAATTCAAATTTGTCATATTGGTTTTGTTCGGATGAAATTTGTTTGAAAATAACCTCGATATTATTAAAATTGGATGAGTGTCAACAAACACAGGAACGCATAATGCAACTTGCATGCAACATCCATCCATGTTGTATAATTTTTGTTCATAAAAACAAATTTTTAAGTTGGTTTTAATTTTAAAAAATGTTTTAGTAACCAGGTTTTAACATGACTTTTTCAAATATACGCTAAGCATATAGATTTAATTGGGTGGGTTTTCCAGCTATTTAAAAGTAGTTAGCACGGAAAGCAGATTTTGTATAAAGATTGTCAGAAAAAATCCTGTGAAATTTTCCGGAAATGGTGAAATTTTCACTTTCCTGAAAATCTTCATATAAAATCGTGCTTTCGTGCTGACTATTTCTTGACAGCTGAAAACCCCGCCTTACCTTATCTAATCTATATACCTTGAGCAATGCCAGAACGATATGCGATGTTGTTACGAATGCATTTGATTCAACTTGCATGCAACATCCATTCACGTTGCATGGCATTATGGGAAGTGATGCCAGTAAAGTTGAATTTTATGAGAATAAATTTAAATTTAGATAAAAATATATTTAAAAATGGAATCATGAAATCAAAATTTATAACTGGAAACTTCAGATGGATAATTTAAAAAATTATTGTTGAAAAAGTTGTTACAATTTGAAGAACACTGCGTCTCCATAATTTTGTTTTATGAATCATGGAGACGCATGGTGTTTGAATCAATTTCAATTTGCAAATGATAATGAAACCATTTTATAACAATTTTTCGGGTCGGCAGTTAAATCTACGATTGTAAAGGACACTTTTAATTGCAAAAATCCCTTCCAAAAAGTTTTCTCTTCACAGTAAATAAATTTCTCACGCACACCGCGCTAATGCCGTTTCCTTTTTTTTCGCTTCTTTTTCCCCCGTTTCTTTCTCTTTTCCCTTTTCTGTGCTTGTCTCGTTCCAGGTCAGTGGTTTAAGGTTCGAGACGCAGCTCCGAACGCTTAACCAGTTCCCCGATACTCTGCTAGGCGATCCGGATCGAAGGTTAAGGTACTTCGATCCGCTGCGGAATGAATATTTTTTTGACCGGAATCGACCGAGCTTTGATGCCATTTTGTATTATTATCAAAGCGGTAGTATATATCAATTCAATTTCCCCGTCAGCGACCTAATGGATTTGTTTGAATTTCATCTTTTCCCTCTTTCTTTCTCTTTTTACTTTTCGGTTCTGTTTCTCCGGTATCAACCACGCATCAACCACCACCAACCACCAACCAACCGCCCAACCGCCCAACCATCATCACCAAAAAAAATATCAAAACGTCCAAAACAAAACCGTCCAACCGCCAAAAAAAAACAATCGATCACCTGCCACTTCTGTACTTCTGTTTAAAAAAACTCTTTTCCGTTTTCGGTTCGCGTCCATTTGTGTTAAAAAAAAAAACATTAAAATTCATTCCAAAAAATCTCCCCCGCCCCCCGTTCGAAACGCTTCGTCACACGCTACGTAACGCACCCCCTCAACTCTCCAAACAAAACTCCCCGCCCCTACCGTACGATACGTTACGCAACCCGTTACGTTTCGCGCGATTCTTCCGTTGTCCGTGCTTCTTCTCGTTTTTCTACTCTCTTCCGTTCGTTCCGAATCTTGCGTTCCGTTTTCTCTTCTCTCTCTTTCTCTTTCTCTTCCACCTTCTCTCTCTTCAAAAATACGCAAAACAAAAACAACAACAAACTTTCCCCCCACCACGCGAACCTCAATCGAAACGAAAACAAAAAATCTTCCGCGTGATGGAATTTGCTGCCGCGCACTTGGATAAAAACAACAACAACAACAACAACAACAATGAACCAACGTCGTCATGGATACCAACAAGGCGGTCGGTTACGGAGACCAGTCAACGTACCTTTAGATGTATTTAGCGAAGAAATTAAGTTTTATGAATTAGGCGAACAAGCAACTAATAAATTTAGGTTAGTACGCAGCGTCCGACTCGTCACCCTGTGGGTGACGAGGGAAAAACGTGTCCCCTCCCTCGAAATAATAATAAGTCAGTGTTACACACAACTTTACTGTTTCGTTGTTTTTTGGTTAGGATTTTTATAGTCACTTTTTTTTTGTTTTTTATTTTTCTGTTACAACTCGAAACCCAACACAACAAAACCAAAACAAACAAACAACCCACCAGTGGACGCTCCGACAATCCTACAGATACAAATACGTCCCTGTACATGATGAATCTGATGCCCAGCTCGCAGAAGATTCTGAAGCAAATGAAAGAGTAACAAAAGCACACTCTCCACAACCCCTTTTTCAAACCTTAACAATTATTTGGCTAAAAAGTACGCGGCTAGACTGTGTGTGTCGTATTTGTACTGTAGATTGTGCTGGAAAACCGAGCCGAAACGAAGAAATCTGGACGCGCGCCATCTAGTTTTTCGCGTGAGCATCCTCGCTTGTTGGGTGCAACCTTGCACGCAAGTTTGTACCGCAGAAAGCAAGCTAGCGAAGACGAGAACCAAGATTGCGGCAAGCGTTACTGCGTGCGTCTTGGCTAGATTGTTTTGTTGTGTATCGCGGTTTGAATCGGCGGCAGTGTTGCCAGATTTCTTGGTGGATGCGAAAAAAAAACTGAAATTCCTAGTTTTGTTAAGCAACTTTATTGTTTAGTGTGAAGAAAACCAATTTGATGTTGAAAAAATGATATTTTGAACAGTATTTTTACAGATTGATATCATAAGCTGGTATCGAGAGAAAAACCAACGATTTTGTTTTGTTTTAAGTTTAATTATTAAAGGGAAAGGTTAGGTCTGTTCTCTAAAACATAATTTTTTCGCTGTGGATTTAAACTGTGTGCTTTGAAATAATAAGAAAATTATTATTTTGAAGAAACAGATAACAAACATCAATTGGAACTTTTAAATTTTTAAATTTATCAAAATACAAACAAAAAAAAGATAAACAATAATTTATTTTAAAAAAATATGAATGATAACTTGAAATTAAAAATTTCACTATCAAAATTAATAAATAAATTAATTTAAATAACGATAACTAACTAACAATCACATTCCATAAAAAAAAAAACAAAATAAAATATGAAAATGTATAAAGAACGCATTCAAATTCGTTAAAAATAAACCTAATAAAATGCGTCCAACAATTAGTAGTCTTATTAGATATTTAATATGCAAAAAAAAACCAGAATAAATCTTCCAATTAGAGAATTCATAAAATCAATTACTTCAATTTGAATTTTGAATAAAATAATAATAGATAAAAAATTATAAATATTAAATAAAATTATATAAAAAAAATAAAATTGTATTACGAAATAAATAATTTTGCTGAAAAAAATATTTAAAAAATTGCAATTTAGTTTTGAAAATGATTCAAAATTTTACTTAAAAACAAAACACAAATAAATAAACAAACCCTAAATTTAAACAATAAAATAATTTAACACCGTTCCACCTAGGGGTAAGCACAGCTTTAATGTACAGCATCAAATCACTTTATTTATATATATTTTTAAACTTATTCGCATTGCAACGCACTTTAAATTTTTTAAGCTATTTCATATTAAATTTTTCTCTAGACATAAATTCCAGCTCATTACACATTATATCAATTCAGCATAAAATATATTCCAATCTTTTTCATAGTCAAATATTTTTATATATCGCTTTTATGCTATTCGCAGTTTTTTCTCTTTTATTTAATATTTAACTAAAAATAATGCAATTTTATAGCTTGTTTCTAAGAATTCAACTTGTCCTAATTAAATTTCGCCAAACAAGCTTCAAACTATGGTAAGTAGTTTTTAGACAGTTCAAATCATCATACATGACGGAAAAGAGTACTCGAAACAACAAAATCAAAACAAACAAAAAAACAAATAGGCTTAAATTTGCAGTTACAAGCCTTTCGGCAGACAGAGGAAAACAACAACAACAACATCAAAAACAAACAACAAACACCAAAAGACGCTATAAAACCAAGACGCGCCCGAATGGAACGATGGGCACCGGGCTGGCAAAACACAAAACTAATTCTGGCTCCTATTGTGTTTTGTCGGGGCCGGTCGGCGGGCTGCCTGACACTTCGGCTGTCAAAAGTGACAGCTACCACTCCATTCGCGTTTCTTTGTTTTAAAACGTCGCTTGGTTGCCAGATAGGAAAGAAAGGAAAGTGCGTTCTTTTCGAAAGAAAACCAAACTTTCAATTTTAGAATATTTCTTTTTTGATATAAATTTGTAACAATTTGAAATAAATTCAAAATATATTGTTGGCAGTGTTCCCAGATTGCTGAAATGCCTGAAAATATTCTACTTTTCACAAATTAAGTTTAATTTCTTCTTTTGGAAATTTGGAAAAATTTAAAAAAACATTCACAAATACATCAACATATTTTGGCAGTGTTCCCAGATTGTTAAAATATCTGTCAAAAATTCTGCCTTGTAAAAATTTATGAAAGATTTCAAATAAGCCAAACACTCTATTTTTGTGGAAATTTTGGAACAATTTAATAAAAAAATAGAAAATATTAACAAATTTTGGCAGTGTTCCCAGTTTGCCAAAATAGGTGTCAAATATTCTAGCTTTCACAAATTTATTGAAAATTTATAATTGAAAATTGGTCCCAGATTGTTTGAGTATCTGTCGAATATTTTAGTTTTCACAAATTTATTAAAAAATCAAATTAAACCAAACTTTTGGTTTCCATACAAATTTGGAACAGTTAATATAAATAAAAAAGCAACATTTTTTGGCAGTGTTCCAAGATTGCTTAAATATCTGTCAAATATTCTACTTTTCACAAATTTATGAAAAATTCAAAATAGGCCAAACTTTCTAGCTTGGTGGAAATTTGGAACAATTTAATATAAACACAAAAAAATATTGGCAGTGTTCCCAGATTGCTGGAATCAATTTTCAGTAAATTTACACAAATTTCTGGGTTTTTTTAATTACTTTTATTTCAAAAATTTACTGCCACTAAA